>NW_025999905.1:11222854-11243115 GCF_001458135.2 Marmota marmota marmota | reverse complement strand
AATTACAAAAGATTTCTAAGTGGATGTGTTTACTGTGAATTATTCCCATCCCAGACCATTCTCACATATTTATTTGAGTTGTAAAGGACTGAGTAAGTGAACCAAACTCTGCAATTCTCTATTCTACAGACTCATTATTATCTATAGCAATATTCAGTTATTTGCATGCAAACAAATGAATGTTTCCACATTTGTATTCTAACTGAATAATTTTAAATCAAGATTTTATTTACTCTGTTTTGTGATTCCTTTATTTTCTTTAGGAGTTTTTTTCTGTTTTTATTTTGTTTAATATTCTTATAGTTGTAGATGGACAGCATGCCTTTATTTTATTTATTTTTTTATACTGTGCTAAGAATCGAACCCAGTGCCTCACACATGCTCGGCAAGTTCTCTGCCACTCAGCTACAGCCCCATCCCCTTCTGTTTTTATTAATGCATTAGAGTTATACATAATAGTGTGATTTATTTTGACAAATTTGCACTTGCATTTAATATAGTTTGCTCTATTCCCATCCCCAGTCCTTCCACTCTCCCTCCTCTCCTCCCTTCCCCCGCTCCCCTGACTCCACTCTACTGTCCTCCCTTATACTTTGCTGCTTTTTGTTTAGTACTTTATAGATACACATAAAGGTTGAATTCACTCTAATTTATCCATAAATGTACATAGCATAATTTTGTCAATTTCATCCTGCAGTTCCTCACATTTTATGTGCCTCCACTGTCCCCCTCAATTGTTTTCTTCTGCTCCACTGAACTCTCATCTATTTTCATGGATCCTCTATTTTTGAACATTATTTCCCTCTATCTTTACCATATGAGAGAAAGTATTTGACCTTTGACTACCTGAGTCTGGCTTTCTTTACTTTTACAACTTAAATATTTTATTTAAAAATAAAATGTATTTTCCTACCATAATATACATAAAGTTACTTTAACAGTTCTAACATTTATGAACCATATGTACAGTTATTTTTTTTGATAACTTCCCATGCACTTCCGTAATTCAGAATTGGGAATCATTTAGCTATATTAGAAAGTGCAAAGGCCTTACTTTAGACTACGAAGACTCCACACTTGGAGGTCTACCTTCATTATTGGACCTCATTAGATATACACTTACAGTCATTTTAGGAAAGAGCAATAGCAACTGTCAGCAATAACAAACTATGTCCTATACACATCAGACACTTTTGCAAATCTGTTTTGTTTTGTTGTTGTTCTTTTCACTTTTATTCAAATAAACACAATACTTGTACATAGACTGATCATATCTCCTTTCAAGTTAATATACCTGGATTTTCAGATGTGCAGTGCTGTGGTCAAAACATGACTATTCTATAATCTGAAACAAGTATTTTGGACACACAGGCAAGTAACTGGGGGTTTTTGGTCAAAAAAAAAAGAAAGAAAAAGAGCTGATAAAAAGCACTGTGATGTCACTTGCCAACTTGAGAATGAAGGAAGCAAAGACAAGTATTTTGGGGGAGGGGGGAGGGTGGAGGATGGGAAAGGCAGTGGAGCACAACAGACACTAGGATGGCAATTTGTAAATCAATGGATGTGTAACTGATGTGATTCTGCAATCTGTGTATGGGGTGAAGGTGGGAGTTCATAACCCACTTGAATCAAAGTGTGGAATATGATATGTCAAGAAATTTGTAATGTTTTGAACAACCCACAATAAAAAATTAAAAAAAAAAAAATAGAATGCTAATCTGATACCAAAAACATTTAAGATTTTGGGAATTACCAAGTCTACATCCAAAAAACCCAGATCTGTTCTCAAGCCACCAAAGGCCACATTCTTCAAACCCTCCATTATTAATTTTTCATCTGGGCTGGGTACCAAGAAGTCTGCTGAGTGAATGCACCTCTCACCAACTCAAGAAAGCTACAGAATAGCTCAAAAGAAGCTTTGCCTACTAAAAATACTTCTTCTTTTATTTAAATAAAACAGCTTCATTGAAATGTAACATATATAATAAACTACATATAATTTTATATTTTGATATTTGTATACAACTGTGAAGCTTCACACACAAAAAAAGTAAGCACATCTATAACTGCCATCAATATCCTCATGTCCCTTTGAAATTTCTCCCTCTCAAGCATATAGCCCTCATTCGCTTTCAACCACTTACCTGACTTAAATTATTAGAGTTTGCATTTTTAGAACTTTATATGAGTGAAATCATAAAATATATACTCTCCTTTTTGCCATTCTTCTTTTACACAGTGTAATAATTTTTTGCTTCAGTCATGTTGTACTGTGTATCAATAGTCCATTCCATTTTAATTGCTGAATAGTTTTTCATTGTAAAGATGTAATAACGTTGTTTATCCAATTGTCTGTTGATAGGCATTTAAATTGTATCCAATTTGGGTCTGTAACAAGTAAAGCTGCTGTAAAGCATCTGTGTGCAACAGATATACTTTCATTTGTCTTAAATGCCTACGGGTAAACAACTGGATAATAAGGTAGGTGCATGTTTAACTTTTTAAGAAACTACTGAACTATTTTCTCTAGTAGTCATAACATTTTACATTATGACTAGCAATGTATAAGATGTCTAAACTCTACACATTCTTGCCAGCACTTAGGTTTTTTGGTTTTTTGATTTTATTTTTTGTTTTGTTTGTTGTTGTTGTTGTAGTTTTTGTTTTGTTTTGTTTTGTTTTGTTTTGGGTACCAGAAATTGAACTCAGGAAAACTTAATCACTGAGCCACATCTTCAGCCCTTTGTATTTTAAAAAAGTTCTCAATAAATTGCTGAGGCTGGCTTTGCACTTGCAATCCTTCTGCCTAAGCCTCCCGAGCCTCTGAGATAACATGTGCACCACTGCATCAAGAGCTAGCACTTGGTTTAGTCAGTCTTTTAAATTTATCCATTTGATAACTGTGTAATGGTATCTCATATGATTTTAATTTATATTTTTCTTTAATGATGTTAAGCTTTTTTCCAAGTGCTATTATAATAAAAATATTTTCTTTGATGCAGAACTTATGCAAAAATTTGTCTAACTTTTGTTGGATAGTTTATTTTCTTATATTTAATTTTTCATGGTACTTTTAGTGTATTTTAAATATACTTCCTAAGTATTCAGTTATCCAAATTGAAAATAATTTTTTTTAAAGAGAGAGAGAGAGAGAGAATTTTAATGTTTATTTTTTTTTAGTTTTTGGCAGACACAACATCTTTGTTTGTATGTGGTGCTGAGGATCGAACCCGGGCCGCACGCACGCCAGGCAAGCGCGCTACCGCTTGAGCCACATCCCCAGCCCCAACTGAAAATAATTTTGCCTAGTCTATGATTTGTCTTAAATGCCATTTGAAAAGCAAATGCTTAAATTTTGATGAAGTCTCATACAGAATTTTAAATTTTTTGAATCATGCTTTAGAATCCTAGCTAAGAAATCTTTGCATAACTCAAAAATCACTACACTAAGATTTTTCTCCTGTGTCTTTTCCTAAAATTTTATACTTTGAGGTTTTACAGTCATGACCCATTTTTAGAAAAATTTAAATTACGTTCAATATACATAAAATTAAATTTTCTGATGTAGGATCACAGAAGAAATTCATGGTGGCTAATTAGAGAACCAAAAATTCCAGTTACAGATTGAGTGATGGAACAAATTTGAGGATTGTTTAAAAATTCTAATGCCAGGGAAATTTTTAGGTATTTTTGTCCATTTTCTCTTTGTTTCAAGTAGTAAGGGAAGTTCAGTTCCTATTATTCCAGCTTGTCCTAAAAGTGAAAGTTCCTTATTCTTCTTTAAAAAAAAAATCTTTATTTTATTTATTTATATGTGGTATTGAGGATCAAACCCAAACTCAGGGCCTCACACATGGTAGGCGAGTGCTCTACCTCTGAGCCACAACCCAGTCCCCTCCCCCCATATTCTTTATTTAAAAAAAAAAAAAATGGATGTCAACTCCAAAATTTTTATATTTATTTCTTACCTGGAGAACTGAATACAAAACAGAATGTTGTAGTAAGAGGACTCATGTCATAAGTCCTAAAGAGTACTATGGCCTATCCCAGAACATGAAGAACAATCTAGAACAATGAGAAGTGAGAGAAGAGTCTGGAGAGATTAACAGTGATTATATTACTGAATGCTCTTTTCAGTAAGTCACAGATTTCTTACTCCATCCTGGGAATGGTTGAAGTCACTGAAAGGTTGTAAACAAAATTGGGGCAGATTTGAGATTTGCAATGTTAAAAGAACTACTTTAAGCTTCAGAGTGAAAAATGTGTTACAATAGGGCAGGATATTCAGAGACCAGTTAGGAAATGTGAAACATTTTGGACAGAGAGGTGAATAAGGTAAGGAGAGCAGCAGGATAAAATGAAAGGCCCAGGTGTACCATGATCAAAGGCAAATAATCAGAATGAGAAGGCAGGTTCTTGGAATGGCTAAGAGAAAGCATGTGAGGTTTAATGGTAATTTAGAATACAGGGGGATTCTGAAGGTTCTCTAATGTCACTCAAAGGATTTCATTTTCTAACTATATACCCATACACATAATATTTGTATACATACACATTAACAAAAGTATCAAGAAATCAAATGTAAGAAAAGTTATTTAGGTTAATGATAATATGGATTAAAAGAGATGAAGATGAGTTTCAAGTATATTAGAAGATAATTTCAGATACTGAACCAATGTGACATGGGATTGGAGTACCTTCATAAAAATGAAAATTCAAATTAGAGGGGAAGTTGCTTTTCCTAGTTTTAGAGCCTTCCATTACTTAAACCAATTTCATTTCTCAATTCTGCCTTATATAAATGATTGTCTTTTATAAATTAAAATATTGCTTAGAGCTCAAAAATATTTTATGTGTTTAAGGTACCCTAAATATAGGGCTTTATATCACTTTTCTTTATTATGTGAATCTTTTTATTATATTTAGCATTATTTTAATCTATAGAATTTTTATTAGGATTAGCACTTTAACTATAAAAACTCTATTCATCTTTTAACTTTCATGCTTAAGCATTCAGTAAATTGAGGGCAATAAAATAATTAAAAAATAAAATAAATTATCATCTTCATGACTATATTAGTTATCAACAAAGGAAAAATGATAATAGATTGATGCATGTGTATTTGCCTTTTACAAATATTCTCAGCAAACTGAGTTTTATGATGAAGAAAATATATTACATTGCTATAATTTTAGATTTGAGTTGGATTTGATTTAAATTATTATTATAGAAAAACAACTGATTTTTCTTTTCAGTCTAAAATCATTGCTTCCCTATATATTTTGTTTGTTTGTTTTTATTTTTGTTTTTCCTACACAGTTTTTGCTTTGATAATCAAGCAAATCTGGTCAAAGTGACCAGATTATGTATTACAGTTAGACAAAAACAAATCCTTCAAGTCTTGCTTTATCTACTAAGGATGGATCAATTGTTGGAAACTTTAAAATTCATTTAACCAGTTTTTTCTATAATCTTAAAAGTATAAGTTTTATATCTAATTTTCTCTGAAGTCTCCAACGAATAGATCATCTTATAATTTTACCTTGTCATGAAAAAGAAATCAATCATATAATTCCTAGCACATTCTCCAAGAGAGTCAGAGATCAAGTAGCTTATGATAAGTATAATTCTGTAAAGTAGAACCTCAAATGGAGGTTTTGGACTGATGATAATCAAACCAGTATGGAGATAATGGTCCCAAAATCCACTTCAAAGTCAGTTAGAGAATAGCAGATCAAATCCAGGGAATAGAATCATAAATCCAAGTAGGAGTAGCATACTAAACTGTGAAGCCTGAGGAATAGGGGGAAAGACTGAGACTACATCCATATGTGGAATAAAATCAAGTAGATGGAAGACTCTAGAGCAATTCGATTCCTCTTAGACACTGTGGGTGAGGTAATCTTACTTTTTAAGAATCTTTAAGCCACTGATGTGTGGGTGAGTGAGTGTGGCCATAAAGGAAAGAGCAAAATAAGCCCAAAATAGGATGTTAGAAATGCCCAGCGGAATGCATTGAAAAAGGTCTTCCTCTAGGAAGGAGACAACAAGAGAGTATGTCAAACCACTTTGTCAAATAAGGTGACTGATATGACATTACTGTAAACTTGGATGGAGCATGGGAAAATTTGTTCTAAAAATTAGAATCTTCTTTTGGTATAGAGCAATACTTGTGAGAGTGTTCCTGAAGGACACCATCTTTCAAGACACACAGAGATAAAGACAGTAATGGCTCCTCCATGATAATAATTTTCTCTATCCATGATACAAACCAATATGGAGCTTCTGTAATCCTCAAATGATAGCTATAAGAAGCCACAAAGAGGCTAAAGACAGTGGTGGAATACCCAGAAAATCCCGTCCAAGTGTTGGAGAGTCAAAAAGCAGGAAAATGGTTAGGGAAGCTTTCACTTCAAAGCTGTTGGTTCTGATACAGCCAGCATTTTAAAGCTTAAGTAAATCACTTAAATTTAGAAGAGATAATATAGGACAGAAATAAATCTAAATGATACCCTTGGCGTCATTACTTAAAGTTATTTAATAAAAATATCTAGTGAACCCACTGCAATATTCTTCACTGAAGAAAAAGATAAGCACAGTATATACATGTGTGGAAATGTCACGGTGAAGACTATTAATTTTGCAATTAATACGATTGAATAATTACAGTTTTAAAAAGTATCTAAAGAAAATGCAAATAAAAGCTGAGCACGGTGGCATAAGCCTTTAATACTAGTGGCTTGAGGCAGGAGGATTGCAAGTTCAAAGCCACCCTCAGCAATGGCAAGGCGCTAAACAATTCAGTGAGAACCCTGTCTCTAAATAAAATACAAAATACAGCTGAGGATGTGGCTCAGTAGTTGAGTGCCCCTGAGTTCAATCCCCAGTACCCCCCTCCAAAAAAAAAGAAGAAAAAGCAAATAAAATTAATGATGTAAATTTCACAGAAGGGCTGTGTAATTTTTGTTTTGGCTTTTTAGTACTGAAGATTGAATCCAGGGGTGCTTTACCGTTGAGCTATATCCCCAGTCTTTTTTTTTTATTTTTATTTTGATACAGGGTCTCACGAAGTTGCTGAGGGTCTCCTTGAATTGCTGAGGCTAGCCTCAAACTTGTGATCTCTGCCTCAGCCTCCCACGTCACTGTGATTACAGGCATGTACCACTGCTCCCAGCCCCATAGAAGAACTTTTTTAAATAGTTGAAGAATTCGTGTGGTAGGCTCTGTGCTGATATCAGAAAGATTAACAGGTATTAGTGGGAAGTAGTGTATTTAGTGAATCAAATTCCTGAGCTCAGTTTCTTGAATCCTGACTTGAATCCTGATTTACACATTATGAACTCAACTGTTCGGGGCTTCACTTGAAAAATGGAGAAATGATGGAAACTCTTGTATAAGCTATGGTGTGAAATAAGATAACACAAGTAGTAGGTAATTATCACTTAGTAAGTGAACATTATTATACTAGTCTTGAGAGAGTCCATAGTCTAATGAGAAAGAACATAATTGTCAAGTGTAACTCAGATTATAACTTTCAAATTTTCCTTATTCAATGTCCTCAAATTGGAGAGAGGGTTGAAGGCACTGGGGATTCAGCTGAAAATCAAAGATAAAATTCTGTGCTCATAATGAGATCATTTAGGAATGAAAGGGGGCAATGTTTATGAAAGATAAAGAGGGAGGTAACAATTGGGCAAGAAAGTCTTCAGATGGTGACACAGATATAACCTGTGACAGGAAAGAAATGGGGAAGAAGAACTGGGCAGGAGAACACAGACTATGCTGCAGACATGACAGTGTCTCAGCAATACAATGGGAGCTATAGTGCAAAGTCTTTCTTTAGAAGAGTCGCACATTGGGCAAGAGTAGCCAGGTCTTAGTATCATCACCACCAGACCCAGTCATTGACTGGAGACTGCCTTGGAAGATCATGTCCTGGTCTCAGAAGATGCAGTTTCAAGTTGTAGATGCTGCAGTAGAAGGCTGTGAGCTAACAATACTCCTGGGAACTGAACAAACTCTTTCTCGAAGGGTGTGGGTAGGTACGCCTTCATGAATACTACAGTTCATTCTTGGTACCACATGATCACCTTTACATGCATTAAACACTGGCTCCTTCAAGGTTCCAGTTGGTCCATCTTTCTGAGCAAATATTTTAAAACGAGAGGTAAATGGAACCAGCTATCACCCCATCACAACAATTCCTCTTGAGGCTACAGTGGTACTTCTTGTCTTCCTTTTCCACTCTACATTCCAATTTTCTGCCACTTCAGCCATTATCTCTACTAGGATAACCATATTATCTAGGTTATCTAGGATAACCATATTCATCTCAGTCAGAATTATGCAAAGGAACTGCAAGACTCCCCCAAATGGATCACCTGAGTTTCATATATTTTCCTCCTACTTCATTCTGCTTAACAGTGCCTGGTGCCTTCTTTTCATGCCTGGTTTTCCCTGGACACAAAACTTAAAGATGTCTACCTGGGACCCATACCTTGTAACTGAATGGTACCTTTGGTGTCTTGGAATATTAGTCAATCGTCTTTGAAACTCAACAACTCTATTAAGCCTTAAACTTGGTTTTTGGGTTTTTTTCTGCTCTGATTTCAACTTCTCATCATTCTTCATTAGGATATCATCTAAACTTATTAACAGCCAGTCAATTCCATTGTTCTTTGCATCCCTCATACTTTACAAAAAAAAAAAGACCTGAATTGTTATACCACCAAGTTACCCCCAATGAAACTCTTAGCAAATATACCACCATTTTGTACCAGAGTCTACCTGTGTCCCACATACCACACAGGATGAGGTCCTCATTAGCAGTCATGTGAGGTTTGACCCACTTCCCAAATTTCAATTTAGTATACACCCATAACAACAACATCAGTTCAGGTTCTTCACAAAAGAGATAGTAAGGCCTAAGATTGAGTCAAGAATGCTGTAGGAATTTTGTTTTTGTTTTTGTTTTGCAGGGAGAGGGGAAGGCAGTGGAGGATGGCAACTACTGTGACAGATAAAAGGAGAAAGAAATAATTGACCTGGGAAAGGCTTGAGATCCTAATACTAATCTAATATCTATGAAAGGAAAGAGAGCAGGAATTAGACTGAAAAAAAATCTCAGAAAAAATCTTGGGAGCTTTGGAGAAAATATCATCTGTAGAGAAGTCTGTGTTGGGTAGCAAGGGCCAAAGCCTAGTATTTCCTTTTTGTGGGGCTGTCCAAAAAGTGTCTTGTCTAGCTTTGAATCCTGCATTGTTTCCTTAAGGCACTGCAGAAAAATCAAAATACCTAATTGCAATCATTGAAGCTAAAAGAGAAATCCAAGCTGGGCACTTTCATAGTTACCAGCTGGGAAACTCGAATATTCTAGTCAAGGAAACTGGAAGTAAACAAGTGAAGAAGTAAATATAGATTGTGTCATGTTGTTTGTGTGCGGTAGAGAAAAAGCAAGGCAAGAGAGTTAGGGAGTGAAGACAGAGAAAGAAGAGTACTAATTTATTTAGACTGGTTAATAAACCACCCTACAGATCACAGAGTGGCTCTCTGATAAACTGGGATTGCCAAAGGACCTAATTGAGGTAACGGAAACTGTCAAGTACCTATGTGGGTATTTGAGAAAACGTATTGCAGTAAGAGATGGAAAGGTACTCTTTTAGCATAGCTCATGCAGAGTGAAGGAGAAGGAAAATAATGAGATGAGTCCTCACAAGTTTTAGGCAGGAAATGTAGCAACTTGTAAGACAGAGTAATAACTTTTACACTGAGATGGAAAATTACCCAGTGTTTCCATTTGACCATCTAATAAACATGAAACTTAAGACGTTCAAAGCTGATCTCCTGATTTTCGCCCTTCCCCAGATCACCTCATCTTGGGGTCTTTCTCATTATCAGTTGATTGCAACTTTCTTTTCAGTTGCTTAGGCCAAAACCTTGGGATGGTGTTTGACTCCCTTCTTTCTTTCATGCTCTACATATAATCCATCAGCAACTCTTGCTGATTGTTTTTCAGAATATATCCAGAGTGCAACCACTTCACATCACTGCAACCACTACTGAACACGGTTACTAAAATAGCCCCTTCCTTAATAGGTCTCCCTACCTTCTCATTGCCTCTCATAGAATTTATTCTTCACACATTAGCTAGAGGAATTTTTTTTTAATGCTAGTTAACTTTCTAAAAGTTCCAATGAATTCCATCTTAATGGAAAAGCTAAGAAGTCCTTCTTGATACAACCCTGCCCCCATATTACCACATGGATTGAGAACTTTTCTTGTCCCTCACTTCTGTCATGGTAGCCTTTGTGATGTTCCTCCATATCCAAGGTGCTCTCCCACTTTATCTTGTTTGAAATGTCAGTTTTCTTTGAAACCTTCTCACCTGGTGCTTATTGAGAATAGTAACTGTTCCCAACTTTCCAGTGCTCCTCATCCCCCTTATGCTGAAAGTTTTCTTCTATAGCACTTACCACCCACAGCACAATACTGAATTTTAAAAATCATGTTTCCTATCTTGTTTGTTGATGTATACTAAACCATTAGATCAATGTCACAGAGATCCAGCACATCATAAGCATTCAATAAACATTTTAAATTTATTATGCAATAAATTTAGTATATAATAGGATAACTTATCCATATCTGTTATACATTAATACAAGTTGTATGTTGATGTATGATTGATTACATTTTAATTCCACTTTTTTACTAAATAGGAATGTTTTTCAATATATTAACTTAATGCCAAATGAAACTGCCCATATTTCAGGTTTAAAATGGTTTGATTTTGGCAGTTTCATATGCTTCAATTTAATATTAATACTTTCCTTGTATCATAAATTAATAGTATAATAGTAAAAAATTTTGAAAAATTATTAAATTGCAAAATCACACATATAGTATTTAATCTACAAATATACAAAGAACTTATGGCTTTAAGGATGAATGTAAGACCTATAAAATTTATTACAAAGGAAAGTCACCATTAAAAATAATGTGCAAAAATATAGTATAGGAAATGAGAAAAAATGGAAATTATTTGAGGGTAGTAGTTTATAGCATCCTGAGGGATATTTTTTCCTTCACACCTCTCTAATTTTCCACATGTTTTCAAAAAAGTGAAGAATTTGGAGAGGGTTCAATCAACAACTAATGTAAGAACTAATATAGATGAAAATTTGGAAAATAGATTTATCCCAAAGGCTAGTGGAAATGGAATTACTTCATATGAAGAAGAAAAGCTTGAGGCAAAGAAAAATGTAATTTATTTTAAGCAGTTTTTACAAATGACACTTTAAAAAGATGTAAAGGAGCATGTCCGTTTAATCTTTCAAATCATCTTCTAGTGTTTTAGGTACCAGCAGAAATCACATTGGAATTGTATTGTTGCTCACTTATTAATTTGCTTTTGAGAATTAAATTCTGAGTCCCAACTTCCTGTTGCTCTTCCATCCCCTAAGGCCAGGGTCAGCAAACTTCAGTCTGAACAACAAGTTCTGCCTGTACCCATTTAAAGTAAATAAAGTTTTAAATAATAACAGCTATTCCTTTACATATTATAAGGCGTCTTCACACTACAATGGCCGACTTGAGTATTTGTGACAGACTATATAGCCTGAAACACCTAGAATATGTTCCATCTGACCATTTACAGAAAAGGTTTCCAAACCTGCTATAGGTGCTATCCTTGTCTACATGGCTAATTCTAGCTCACCATGACTATCCATATTCCAGGCAGTGGGAAGAAGGACAAAGACCAAATGGAGGGGAGACTACTTCCTTTCCAAAATGTCGACTTGAAGGGCACATATAACTTCGGCTCATATTCTACTGATGGAAGGTAGTGAATCAGAAATGTGCCCACCTTGCAACCACTCTGGAAAGCAGTATGGAGATTCCTCAAATAACTAGGAATGGAATTACCATTTGATGGGGGTATACCACTTCTAGGCATATATCCAAGGGAGTTAAAATCAGCACACTACAGTGACACAGCTACTTAATATTTACAGCAGTTCAATCACAATAGCTAAGCTATGGAACCAACCTAGGTGCCTTTCAACAGATTAATGGATAAAGAAAATGTGGTATATATACCCAATGAAATATTATTCAGCAACAAAAACAAATGTTTTTAGGACATTTGCTGGTAAATGAATGGATATGGAGAATATCTAGCTAAGTGAAATAAGCCAATCCCAAAAAACTGAAGGTCTGGTGTTCTCTCTGATAAACAGATGCTAATACACAACAAGGGGTGGGGGAGAATAGAAGTTCAGTCGATTAGAAAAAGGGAACTGAAGGGGTAATAGGAATAGGAAAGATAGTGGAATGAATCTAACATGATTTTCCTATGTACATGTAAGAATACACCATAGTGAATCTCCACATCCTGTACATACACAAGACTGCTATCCTAAGTAGAATAAGATGTACTTCATGTTGGTACAAATAGGTCAAAATATATTCTACTGTCATGTGTAACTAAATAGAACAAATAAATTTTTTTAAAAAACAAATGTGCCCACCTTAAATATATGTGAATGAATCCATTATTAAAAGGCAAAAAGAGAATATAAAACTGGGGAGCAGTGCACATCCCTCTTAGGCTTACCCATGGCAAAAAAGAAGGTGGTGTAGGTGAAAAGGATAAGCCTCTAGAAGCAGCTGTCTACTTCACTGAATCAGGCAAAACCACACTGAGATTTTTGAGCATGAGAAGCACTTCACAAAGTAGAAGTCTGCTTTGTCCAAGAACTGGGCCTAGTTATATGTAATTCACCCACAACCTGATGATATTTTAAGGAGAAGGTCATCAGATTTGGAATTTGTTGTCAGTGATTAGAAAAGCCTTCAATCTCTGCAGTAGCTATGTTAATGTGGTATGTATCCCTCCTCTTGTTAGACTCTACAACACCTCCCATAATTTCAAGGACAGAAGCTACAGATTCAATTGGTTCAGGAGCACATGTACACTCCCTTTCCACTACTTCCTCTACCCCTGCCACACACATGTACACACGAAAACAAGATATGCACTCAACAATTTCATACTCACTTGTATTTTTGACTCCTTACCCTTAGTAAGTCTCCAAATTAGGATTACCATGGATAAGATTATTACATAGGGCAGGGGTCAGCAAACTATGGCCCAAGGGCCAAGGCTAGCTCTCTGCCTTTTTGTTAGTAAAATTTTAGAGACCATAGCCAGGTAAGTAACGTTCTGTTGCTATAACAAATACCTGAGGTAATCAACTTAGAAAAGCAATGGTTTATTTTGGCACATAGTGTTGTAGGTTGGCCCATTGATTGTGGACCAGTGGTGAGGCGGTACTTCCTGGCAGGGAGCACTTGGTGGATCAAAACTGCTCACCCCATGGATAAGGAAGGAAATAGAGAAAGAAGAAGACACCAGAGACTGAAGCGCTTCAAAGATACACCCACAAGTGACCTCAAACCTCCTATCAGGCCCCACCTCTAAAGTTTCCATGGCCTCCAATACAACTAAGCTAGGGACCAAACCTCTAATATGTGGGGGACATTCCAGATCCAAACTATAGCAACAGCCATGCTCATTCATTTACATATTGTCTATGGCTACTTTAGCTCAACAAAAGCAGAATCAAGTAATTGCAAAACAGATAATCTGACCTATAAAACTCAAATTATTTACCATTTCAGCCAATGAAGAGAAATTTACCAGTCATTGAAGTACAACATTCTAGGGAGCCTTTACTTACTTATATTCTGGATTATAATCAGAATAGCAAGATATTATTTGAATGTAAGCAAAAATTTCTTAACTTTAAATATAAAAAAAAACCCTCTAGAACTGATTTACCCTCCTTGGTTTTTTACCTGGAGTTTTAAAGGACAGAAAATATGCCCATGTAGCTTAGATATTTTTGTTTTGTTTTGGCTTTTGGGGTATCACTGGGGATCAAACCCAGGGCCTTGTTCATGCTATGCAAATTTTCTACCACTGAGCTACATCCCCAATCCTTAGAAATAATTTAATAAAATAAATAAGTTTAATAAGAAAAGGATGACCTTTCAATAAATGGTGATGTGCCAATTAAATATCTAACAAAAAATTAAATAAATATTTACTACTTTTTCTATTATACATGCAATACAAAAATAATTTCTACAAAATTACTAAAATTTTGTAAAATTAGCTTTCTAAAATGTTATCAGAAAAAAATATTAAAAATAACTTCAAGATATTGGAATAGATTCAGATTTTTAAACATGACATAAAGAGAGGCAAGGAGTCAAAAAATGATTATTTGAACTACAGTAGAAATAGGATTTTTTTCTCATCAAAAGATATTATCAAAGAACTCATACTTCCTGATTTCAAAATTTACTAGAAATCTGCAATAATCAAAAGAGTTTTGTACTGGTATAAAGACAGACATACAGACCAAAGTCATAAAATGGCACAAGAATAAGTCCTCACATATATGATTAGATAATTTTTGACAAGGGCTCCAAGACTATTCAATAGAGAAAGGACAGACTTTTCAACAAATGGTGCTAGGAAAATTGTATATCCATATTCAAAAACAATGAAGTTGAATCCTTAACCTAACACCATATATAAAAATTAACTCAAAATGCATGATAGGCCTAAATGTAAGACCTAAAATTATAAAACACTTAGAAGACAACATGGAAAAAAACTTTAAAATATGGGATTTGGCAGTAATTTCTTGAATGTGACATATAAAACATAGGCAACCACAATAGAAAAAGTAAACATATTAGACCGTGAAAATTTTTAAATTTTGCATACCCAAAGATGATCAACAGTGTAAAAAGGCAACCTACAAGATGAGAAAAGAACATTGCAAATCATTTAACTAATTAGGGATTGATATACAGAATATATGGAGAATTTCTTTTACATAAGTGTAGAGAAACAATTATTTTTCTGAAAATACTTTTCCTATATGTACCATATTTCAAAGTGTATAATACATAGTCCAAACAATAGAAATCCAATAAAGCTGCTTGGAAAAAAAAGAGAGAGAAACAAACCAATTCCCAAATGGACAAAGGACTTCACTATTTCTCTAAAGATAAACAAATAGTCAATAAGTACATGAAAAGGTGTTCAATATCTCTGATAATTTAGAAAGTGATAATCAAAACAATGATGAGATGCAAGCTCATACTCATTAGGATGGCTACTATCAAAAACTAGAAACTAACAAGTATTGTGAAGATGTAATTGGAACCCTTATAAATGTTGGTAGCACATTAAAAAGGTGCAGCTGCTATGAAAAGCAGCACTTTTCCTCAAAAATTAAAAATAGAAGAACAATATTACCAGTAATTTCACTTCTGGGTATATATCCAGAAGCTTTGAGAGCAGAGGGCTCAAAGGGATGGTGAATGCTGTTCAAAACAGCATTATTCACAAGAGTAAAACAAGAAAGTGACTCAAATGTCCATCAGTAAATTAAAAAAAAATAAGCAAAATATATATGCATAGAGTGGGATATTATTCAGCCTAAAAGAAAGGGAATTCTGATGTATAATGCAGCATGGATCACCCTTGAGAACATTATGCTAAGTGAAGTAAGCCAACAAAAATCAACAAAATAACAAAAATACAAATGTATAATTTCCTTTATATGCAGTACCTATTACCAGATTCAAGTCTATTGCACAATAGGTCAAGTGAGACAAGGAAGACAAATATATTCAAAACACTGACTTTATTTAAATCATCAGCTGAACAAGGAAAAGGACTCTTGTCCAAAGTACATCTTGCTAGGAGACTGATTTAGGGGTGGTTTGTGTGGGAGAGAGGTGATGCAGACTGGTGGGCACATTTTCATGTGTGGAAATTTGTGGCCAAATGATGCACAATCTGACCCTAATCACCTAGTCAGGAGATGCTTTTCAGTTCTGCAAATCTCAAGAACAAAGCTGAATGTTTCCCCACACTATTCTTGTCATTGATTAGCTTGCCTGTGTACAGTTTCTGACATGTTACACAATGACAAGCCAGAGAGGGTGACTGCTCCTAAGTCCCTCTTATGATCATCAAACTCACAGTAATGGAAGAAAACATATTTCCTCTGATTGTTGAAGACAAGGGTCAGGTGAGGTTAAATAGGTAGTTAGAAACAAGATTCAATCTCAATGTTCAACTTCATACCTAAAGGAGTCAAATTCATAGAGTCAGAGAGGAGAATGGTGGTTGTCAGCAGCTGGGGAGGGAAGAGAATGGGGAGTTCTAGTTTGGTGGGTATAGACTTCCCATTTTACAAGATAAGAGTTCTAGCAATGATAGTGGTAATGGTTGCGCAACACTACGAATGTATTTTATACCACTGATACTTAAAAAGTTAAGACAATGTTTTTTAAGAGTACTTTACCACTATACAAATGGGAAAACATTAGAAGTAGATTTTTAACTATACCATAGAGAGAGTGAAAGTGAAAGCCACAGAGTTGTGAGAACATATTTGCAATAAACAAATCTCACAAAGGACTCATAAAAAATCAAAAATTAGAAAAAAAATTAGCAAAACAATTGAGCAGGCACTTTATACCAAGGAGCCAGAATCTGGTCATCTAATATGAAATGGTACTCAATTTTACTTACCATCAGAGAAATGCAAGTTATAACCTCAATGTGATACTCATACACATCTTGAGCAGAGCTTAAATAAAAGAATAGAAAATGGCAAGTATTGACAAGGATGTGAAGAAATTAGAATTCTAGTACATCATTTGTGACAATGTAAATTATTACAAATATTTTGGAAAATAATTTACCAGTAACCACTAAAGCTGAACATATCTATAAACTGTTCCACTTTGGGGTATGTCCTAAACATGAATGAATAAATATACTCACATAAAGACATATCCATAAAAATGCTATTTCTAATGCTAATTTCTAATAGCTAAACACTGCCCAGTAGAAGCAATAAGTAATGTTGTATTCACATTCATGAATCCTATCCAATGAGAATGATATGCACTAATCTCATAAATAAAATGTTGAGTGAAAGTATGGAGTATGATTTATTTTTATTTATTTATTTTCATATTATATTAAAAATGGGTTGAATTAATCTGTCAGATACTGATATGTTGGGAAGTGATTAGTAAACAGATACAGCCAAAAGATTATGGGTGAAGGCTTCTAGGATGCTTGTAATGTTTCCTGATTTGAGTGCTGGTTATAAAGATGAGCTTACTTTGTGAGATAGTCTCAAACTATCCACATAAGTCATCTGTATTTACATTGACTCAGACTTCAGTAAAGCATACTGTTTCTTGATTTGGGCACTAGCTTCATGGGTATGCTCATTTTATGAAAAATAATTGACCTACATATATTTGATTAGTGAATTTTAAGACATATTTACTGAACTTCAAAAATGTTTAAAATATAAAATGGAAAAATTAAAAATGGATATATTGCTCTATCTCTGAAATCAGCTATGACTATAGATATACATAAAACTGAAATTGAATAGAAAGAGGATATAAGTCCCTTCTCTGTCAGCTGAAGTAATACTTCTTAAGCCATTTTCCCTGCAAAGATCTTAAATACCTACCTACGCCATTTTTTAATCATTTGTCCTAAAAATATATAATGAATCACTCAGCCATAAAAAAGAATGACAATGACTTTATGACTTTTGCTGATAAATGGATGGATCTTGAGACTGTCATGCTAAGCGAAATAAGCTAATCCCCAAAAAATCAAAGTTCAAATATTCTCTCTGATATGCCAAGCTAACACATAATAAGATGGGCAGGGGTGAGATTAGAAGTTCAATGGATTAGACAAAGGGCAATTAAGGGAGGGGAGGAGGGATAAAAATAGGAAAGATGGTAGAATGAATCAGACATAACTTTCCTATGTTCATATATGAAAATACCACTGGTGAAATTCCACATCATATACAACCACAAGAATAGTATCCTATTAGAATAAGTTATACTCCATGAATGTATAATATGTCAAAATACACTCTGCTGTCATGTATATCTAAAAAGAACAAATACAAAAGGAAAAAATAAAAATATATAATGATTCTGAAAGAATGAGGGAAGGAGTATGAAAAGGGGAGGGGAAGGGAGAGCTTTAACAAATTTGAGAGAATTAGAGATTTACTTTATTCACTGAAAACTTTTTTTTTTTTTTTTTGGTACTGTGAATGAAACTTAGGGGTACCCGACCACTAAGCCACATCCCCAGCCCTATTTTGTATTTTGTTTAGAGACAGGGTCTCACTGAGTTGCTTAGTGCCTCACTGTTGCCATGACTGGCTTTTAACTCATGATCCTCCTGTCTCAGCCTCTTGAGCCTCTGGGATTACATGTATGTGCCACCATGCCCAGCCCCCACTGAAAACTTAAAATCTCCCTTTCTCTCTGCTTACCCCTCTCCAGTCCTCTTGAGAATTATTGCTCAAATATTCATGGTCACTTGCCTTTTTTTTTTTTTTTTTTGCTTCAATTCTAAATTTAAGATACTAGTATACACAAAATGTTTAATGGAGTTGACCAATAGAGAAAAATTAATCATCAAATAAATAAAACTGAACATAATAACAGGTGTGGTGGCACATGCCTCTAAACCTGGCTTCTTGGGAGATTCAGGTAGGAAAAACATGAATTAGTTTAGGGCCAGTTTAGGCAACTTAACAAGACCCAGTTTCAAAATAAAAATTAAAAGGCCGGAATATAGCTCAATGGCAGGGTGACTTGACTGCCTAGCATGCACCAGGTAGTGGGTTTGATCCCTAGTACCCCCTCCACCCCACCACAGACATACAGAGAAAGAAAAAGAAAGAAAAAAACATGAATATCACAGTTGTCATTTCCTGATTATTTCCTGATATATACTGAGAAAAATTTGTGGAGAACTTATCAGACTCTCTGAAAATCTGTATATATGCCACTGAATAATTATAAACTATAGGCCTAGAACCCAGGGGAATTAAGGTTAAATTTAGCTTTTTTTAATTCCTAACTGGGTTTTTAAAAATTGTGTCTCTCTTAATTTTCAAATCTATAAATGAAAATAATGATTCCTTTTAATAGGATCAACTGCTTTGAATTACTTAGCATTTTATAAATTACTGCATGTACTATGCGTGTTTACTATGAAAACAAATGCAAAGAGCTTTTTTAAAATAAAGTATAGGATCCTAACTAAGCAGAGAAACATTATTTTGTTTATTCCTATAATTTATGATTAGAAATAAAAATATTCATTATCATAACTTAGATTTATGCCTTTTTTGCTCTAATTATGGCAGCATGATTAGAAAGATCCTCATAAGATAAACAAATTAAGGTAGCATGAACTTAAATGTTTATCTTGGGTTTTTTTAATTTAAAGTTTTAAATTATTGTTACAAGTATACTTATTAAGACATATTTTTTAGCATTTCTAATTTTTTAATACTAGTATTTCAACAAAGCTTGAGTGCTGATTTTATTAATTTTGTTATAGTTAAAATATTCATTTCCTTTACTAAAATCATAAGTGATTTTAAAGGAAAAAATTGTCTTCTTAGAGTCTCATTACAGCTTCTGATCCCTATTTTATTAAACTTTACATTTAAGTTCTAGTATGTTTTCCTTCATTAAGTGTCCTAATATATTTTTATTGCAGAACTAGATTCTCACCTGACTCAAGTATACATCCACTTATATAAATAAAATAAAAATAAATCATGGAGAAACACTTAACATGATAAAAAAAAAACAATTTCAAAATTTGTCCACATATTTAATAACACAGTTAAACAGGGACCAGAAATCATATTACTGCTTGTCAAAACAAAAATAAATTTTTCCACTTACTGGTTCCTTAATTACTGTTTCATTAACCATTTTTATTTTTCAATTTTCCTTTTGCAAGAAATTTAATAAAAATCAAATAGGTGATCATCACAAAGATTTCTTTTTCATTAACATATTTGAAGGAGAAAATTTTCACTTCTTTTCTGTCTGTATAACCACAAAATAAATTGGATAATGAAGAGTAAACACAAGCAGGAGAAGAGAAAATCTATTAAAGGACAAAGATAAAGGAAAAACCTAATCAAGGGTTTACAACAGAAGAAAGATTCAAGGTCATATTGCATTTTTTAAATTAAATTTATTTTAACTGGTACAGAGAAACACAAAAAATGTTCATATTAATAAGTATGATGTCATGTTTCAGCATATATATATATATATATATATATATATATATATATATATATAT
>NW_025999905.1:11219448-11222493 GCF_001458135.2 Marmota marmota marmota | reverse complement strand
GTTGGGGGGTGGGGGGGTGGCGGAGGGTTTGCTTTGTCCCCAACGCTGACAATTATACAGCCCGACTAGAGAAAAATTTGTGAACTACCATTTTTCATTTTGTTGTCATGATAACTTTTTCCCTGTAATAAAATATCCACGTGAGTGGAAGATGAGGGTAGGGAAAGGAAAGTCAAGTATCTCAATTGTTAGGCTGATTGCTACAAACAGACATTTAGAAGTCAGGGTTTGTAACCACGCAGCAGAGTTGTTTGAGATGCCCTAGAAGGAAAAAAAAAAAAGAAAGCCGGTTCCAACAGCGACTCTGGGGAATGTGCTCTAGGCCCCCCCTGCCATGCTTACTTAAGCTAATGGAAGGTCTTGCCTTTCAGCAGCCGCTGCACTGGGATACCAGACAAACAGCTCCCCTCGACCCCTGGCAGGAAGGGCCCCTCTTCAGGACATCATTAAAAGCACATGCACTTGCTTCACATCCATTGGCAGATGGTGGCAAGATTCAGGACTTCTACCCTGACGCCAAGGAGAAACCATCGCGCTGGAAAATACCTTCGCTTTGAAAATCCAAATCGAAATTAAAGAACTACATGAGATAAGGAGCCTGGAGAACATTAGTTGGCTGCGGGGGTGAAGACAGACACAAAAAGCACACAGCAGGTAAGAACTGGGGTTTGTTGCCAAGAAGGAACTGTCCGCGTGGCGCAGCGAAAAGATCTCAGAAGTGGAGGCCTTTCCTTCTGCACCCTCCAGGCGTACTCAAGCTTGTCTTCCTTCATCAGCTTCCAGAGGAGGGACGTTGTCAGAGTCTCCCCAATCGGGGCGACTAATCCTGTTATCAGCTTGGTAATAAATATTAATGTCCCCCAGCCAGCCGGTGATGGTGTTCCATCAGACCCAAGGCTGTTAAGAAGCCCCATCAGCAGCTTCGCCCCTCTCTGCGAAAAATCGATGAGACGCAGGGCCAAGTTGAAGCGATGGCGGCCTATCCCGAGAGCTGCGTGGACGCCTCTGTGCTGGACTTCGTCGCAGACCTGTCCCTGGCCTCCCCGAGACACCCTCTCCTTTGCGACTTTTCGCCCGGCGTCCCCTTTGGGGACCCGGCACTTGAGCTCCGAGAGGGAAGGCCCAGGAGGCTGGCGCAGTTTGAGGAGGGGACCCCGGAAGAAGAGGATTGCGAAGTAGATGAAGGGGATGGGGACGAAGAGGAGGAGGAAGAGGAGGGACGCGGGAGAGGACCCTCGATACTAGGCCGCCCCAAGAGGAAAAGGGTGATCACCTATGCCCAGCGCCAGGCCGCCAACATCCGCGAGAGAAAGCGGATGTTCAACCTCAATGAAGCCTTTGACCAGCTGCGGAGGAAGGTGCCCACTTTTGCTTACGAGAAGAGGCTGTCTCGGATCGAGACCCTACGCCTGGCCATCGTCTACATCTCCTTCATGACTGAGCTCTTGGAGAGCTGCGAGAAGAAGGAAACCGGCTGAGCCGGGTGGGATGGGGGTCATCTGCCCCCTCCTCGCCTGAGCGCGCGTGGGTCTGGGGTGTTTCAGGACCTAGCAGTGAGTGTCGCTGAAAGGCAAGTAGGGACGCCCCAAGACAGAACGGCTGACCTTCCGAAGATCGGGTTCAGTATTGTAAAATCCCCACAGCCCTCGGGAAGTGTGGCAGCTGTAGAGTTAATATACATGCGGTCGCCCTCAAAGGAATGGAGATTAGGGGCCAGAGGGCTGTTAACTAGGAGTCTGGACTGTGTGAGGCTCAAGCCCAGCATCTTCTGAGGGCTGAGTGGGTGGAAAGTTCACCTTCTCAAACGACAGAGTTCAGAGCTTCTATGGAGTACAATCTTTCCTCCTTCTTTTTTAAATAGAAATTAAAAAAAAAAATCTTACTTTTTAATTAAAAAAAAATTTTTTTTTTTTAAAGACTCAAGAGTCGGGGCTGAACCATCCCCTACAGGAGGTCCTGTCTGGCTTGTGCTGGTGGGCACAGAACCACTAGGGGTGCGATGGTGCTGAGTTTTCTGATTAGTCAAGGGGTCTCGACCTCCCATGGGGTGGACAACGTGCAACAAGTGCACCAACCTCTGAGAAAGAATCATTCTCTCTCCTCTCTCCTCTCTCTTCATTCGCCCTTCTCCCTCCGGTCTCCACCTGATTAGGGTGATCGGAGAGGAGCTGCCATTCTGATATTCCCAGAGAGACCTTACTCATAGCAAGGCGTAGCACGTAGCCAGATCACAGTGGCGTTTACTCTGCGCCTTAGCTCGCGTGCAGATCGCCGCGTTGGCAGAAACAATAACCTTCTTTGTGACACTTCCGGCCCTGCTTGCGAGAGGTGGGCTGGCGGTACTTCTGGCCCTAAAGCTCGGGACTCTTCTCCACCTGTAGGAGGCCCTGAGCGCGCCCACGCCCTAACCGCCCTTGCGCTTCCAAATTTCGCTGCTCTCAAAGGGCTTGGGTCTTTCTAGGAGCTATGATGCCCGAACGCACTTAAATATCTTCAGCTGTTGGGAAAGGGAATTGCTTTCATTTTAAGGGTCTCCAGGGAGGCGAATAGTTAAAGGAGGAGATACATTTTGACACTGCAAAATGCTTGCGATGGAAAAGAGATTGAAGCAGGTTCACTGCTGAGAGGCACCTCCAGTTGAACCCTTTGTCACTCCACAATTCTTCCTTCTTTGTGATTTGCTAGCACCTGAACTGGGGGTTTTAAGAAAGGAGAGGTTAAGTGAAGAGAGGAACTGGAGCAATGATGCCCGGTTAGCTGTAAATTCACTGCTCCTAAAGAATAAACCCCCAATGGTTATTCTAGCACTTCTTTTTGTCTTTCATTGCGCATAGGCATATTCAGGTGTGGAAGCACACATAGATAATTCTCTATCACACGTTTAAGATACTTCATATAATAGAATTCGTGTTATGAAGATGCAACATATACGTGTTCTGGAAAGTTTGTGAAACAAAAGTTCAAAAAAGAAAATTTGAATCATCCCACACTAAAACACTGTCAGTATTTTCATCTGTTTTCTTCTAGTCAATGTCTCTCTCCCTC
>NW_025999905.1:11195824-11219423 GCF_001458135.2 Marmota marmota marmota | reverse complement strand
CCCTCCATCCGATGTACTGATAGATTCAATGCATTTAACAAATACTGACTTTATTTTCACCTGGCATTATAGAATGAGCACTTTTCCCTTGACTTTATTATTCAAACATGATTTTGATTACCGTATTGTATTGTCATGTGGATGTATCACAACTTAATCCAAATCCTTTACAGTTGGGTAGCTAAGACATTTCCTTTCAAAAAGTACATTAGGCCACAAAAAGCGTTCCTATAAATGCTTCTTCTTTATAATTTTCTAATATTAGATTCCTAGAGCTGAAATCTCTGGGTAAAATGAACATACAGGTTTGTGAACACAAATGGCCAGAATTGCTTTTGCCAGTTCACACTCCATCCAACCAGCACAACAAGGATTTTTCCTGTCCCCCAGCCCCTTTGTCAGTACTTACAGCCCTTGAAACTTTTCCCATTTCTCCTTAACATAGGAACTGGATTAGTTCTGAAATGAGCCCCTTCACCTCCACCCCCCCCCCCTTTTTAACTCTCTCTTCCACTAGGATTCTTTTCACCTCTGCTATAAACACATCGGAACAAACAGGTAAGAGAAAAAAATATAAACACTAAATTAACCAAACAATAACAAAACCAGGAAATTAATTATTTTCTAATTCTCCATCTCTAGCACTTTCATTAAGATAAACTGAGATTTGGAAAATGACCTATTTATCTGTTTTATGAAGTAAAATTGTTTGTTTTCCTCTTCTTTCTCTCGACAACGTTTTAGTTACCTAGATGATTATATTCATATCTTTTAAGATACATTTAAAATTACTCATTTTGATACATGAAACAAAAATAGTTATTTCCCAATCCAAGCAGTATTCTGTTCCCCAACTCCTCATAATCTCTAGTGGCTCCATCAAAACCCTACATTAATTTACCCAGTTGTCTATTCGTTCAATCAAGTATTAACTTTTTATAGATAGTGTGGATGGTTTCAAAATTGAAGAGCCTTCCTTCAAGTTCTTCTGGAAATTAAGCATCATTTTTTGAATATCTGCAAATGTTGAATAAGTAAAAAGATATGGGGATTCAATTCTTGGAGTCCTTAATATTTTGTTGGAAGAACCAGTTTTGAAAATCAGAAATAACACAGAACTAGGTAGACAAGGGACCAAGCATCACTGGGTCCTGAAAAGTAAATGCAGCCATTCATTTTCCTTATTCCTCTTCCTCATATTTCATCTTACTGTTATGATCTGAGTAAACACATAATATTCCTATAGTGAATGCCTCTTCGGCATAGTAAATAATATCTAATGAACTTCTAAATGGAAAGGTATTACTCTATTATCTTTGTTGTCACTAAAAAACTACATTCACTGTTCTTATAACTGTTAGATTTTACAAATTCTTTGCTTTTTGTAAGTTTTTACAAGTCCCAGAATGTGATATCTTTTAAGTCATTATCATAATCATTCTACCACTAAAATAATTTGAAGCCTAGTAAGGATCAGAAACACAGAGAAATTAATTGATTTTTATTATTTACACCAAATCATCAATAGAAATAGAATGAAATGATCCACATCCCAACATTAAATCTGATGCACCACCATATTTTCACACAACTTTTCTAACCAGTGTTTTGTTTTAGTTCTCCCTATGATAGGTCCATGTAATTAGTGTACTTTGTAATAAAAACCTTTTTTTATAATACAGCACATGCTAAGTTAAAATTGGTTGTTGGTTTACTCTTTATAATTGTTTTACTCAATATTGATGGAAACATCAGTATACATTGACTTTTTAATAATTTCTACCATTTTTTAATCCTAATGGTGTCAGTTACTTTAAAAAATTATAATTGGTTCTTGAAATCTCAAAGTTACTTGAACATTTAGAATCTACATTTTTAGATGTTGCTTGGAGGCAATTTATTCTCTCTCTCTCTCTCTCTCTCTCTCTTCACTAAAAACTGCCTTTTGGTTTCAAACTAAGTTCCACATAACTCTCAGGTTACTATTAGTATTCAGACATGCAAACCATGAAAAGATATAAATGAAATCATATTTGAAAGGTATAATTAAACTTTTCAAAGAAAGCAAAATATATCAGAAGCTTTTTCATTAACAGGGAGCCACTCAGACTGATTATCTTCTACAGTTAGTTGCCCAATTTGAAAGCAGATCTGGGAAAAATTAGTGTTGGAGGTTCAGCCAAATATTCTGCTAGTATGCATGATTCCTGAATGAACATACAATTAAGGCCTGTAGGTTGGTGTTCATTATCACACTTGTCAGCATTCCCATTATAAAATACTCTGTGGAATTATGACATGGTTATCAAAATTGTGAGATGAATCTTGGTGAGCAAAATTTTAGGATATATTTTCTTCTTGATTACAAATCTTCAAAAGAAACTTCAAGCAGAACGAAGCCACAAGTACATTTTACAGTTCCAAAATGTACCTGTAACTTTAAAAACAAGAGGATTCATTTAATACAAATTAGATAATTATTTTGTTTTCATTAAAAAAACTAGTAGATAAATACTGAATATTAAATATTAAGCTGACTTCTTCAGATTGGTATTATTCATTAAATTGTGTTTCAAATGTTTTTCTATAAGTGGTGAAGTTTTGCTATATATCTTATAGCTTGGCTTAAATTCACTCAAAGATTTCTGAACTTTGCCAACATTTTGGGTGAAGTTAGGCCCAAGTTCTGGTCAGCACCATCTCTTCCTGTGAATATTGGCCTAAAAAAAGGTTACAAAACAAGAGTCAGCAGTTCTGACCATTTTGTTTTGACTTTGGGGTTTCTTTGAATCCAAAGCTCAAAACCAAACCTGGCGGAGAAGGAGAAGGAAAGGAAAGTAGCAATGCAAACTGACAGGAATAAAATACCAGAAAGATGGAAAAACTTCTGCAAGTCTCTATAAACCAAAGCCTATAACTTTATGACACCAAATTTTTCATTCTGTGACTAGAACACATTCCTTAGAGGAGTAAAAGAAAATGCAAAGAAAAGCATAGATATATTTTAAAACATTATTCATGACTGATACTTGGTAAAATATCATCCTTTATTTGGCAGAAAGCAATGAACTTTAAATATTTGGTAAAATCAAAAATTGGAAAAATAAGACTGATAGAAATCATTATAATAAAATGCCTTATATTTCTTAGTGCTTATTTTAAAAATACCATCCACTTAGCTTCTCTAATTTGATCTTCTTCATTGAATTTCCATAAGATCTAGAAACTCTCAATTAAATTGAATCATCCATGTGCCATCTTACACATTCTTTCTCTCATCATTGAAAACAGCATGATGCTGAGCTTCCTAAAAGAGGACTGATGGTCACATATAAGCACACATCACTTTGAAAGATATTGCCTTCAAAGATCAAAAGCACCTTAACACGTTCTGTGGATGATAAATTATACAAAAGGCTGGTAGGGTCTGGCTTCCTTAAAGGCCAGATTTTACAACTTTCTATTTAGGGCTCTGTGAAGGAGATTTCCACCTGCAGCCAACAAATGTAGATGACCTCAAAGCAGCTGTGATGGACAGGTTTGGGTTTTTTTTTTTTTTTTTGTAATATATATGATTTCCAATCTTCAAAAGGGAAGAAAATGCCTATGAAAATATGGAAATAGATCAGACAATTGGTGAACAATAGAACACAAAAATATCATGTGTTCAAATGACCGAATGGATGATCACACTCTTAGTATACTGCAGATAATTTTGTATCTTCTTCCAGTACTAGTAAAATCCCAAATATATTTGTTACTGGTCAAACCTTGAAGTGGTAAACTATATCAGTTCCCAGAGTTTAGTGAAATGTTGATGAAACCAGAAGTAGTCTCCAGGGAATAATCAAATAATTAGATCTAGATGAAGTAACAATATCCATAATAATAAGCAGTAATATCTATGATAATATATCTGTTATATTGCTTGCTTTTGACAGCACATGTTCTAAACCTTCTATTTAAAGTCCTCCTAATATTTTTAGGGTATAGACACTTGCTTCTTCCATAGTGCTGAGGAAACTATGGAGTAGAGAAGTTAATTTTCCCAAGCTCAATCAGCTACATAATAGTGAAGCTAAGATTTATACCAAGATAGGGATTTCAGAGATCAGATCTGAGGGGCTACTATTATTTGAAAACAAGTCTATACGATCATTATATTTAAATAGCAATGCTATAAGAGAAATGAACAGCTAGTCATTTTTGCATTGTCCTATGATCTCATAATTATTTCAAAATAAAAAGTAAAAAAAATGAAAAAAAAATCAAATGACTATTATGCCAAACCTTTTTGACCTTGTAAAGCACCATACAAATATAAATTATCATTAATTTAAAATTATCATTAAATTATCATTAATTTTAACAGCCATCCACAGAGAGTTGAATCATGCCTTATTTTATAATTTTGCTTGAAGAGTTTCATGAAAGTGAAACTAATATTTTGTATGTGGTATTATACGGATTCTGAAATAAAAAATGGAACTTGCTTTTTAACCTGATCCTAAAGGGTATAACTCTGGGTCCCTTGGTCTGGACTGACATGCTTGGCCAATACAGTCTCAAGTATAGATTTGTAGCATTTGTACATCCCAGTTCTTCAACTTACTAAATTAGATAATCACTTAAAACTTAAACCTATCTCTTCTGATCTATAAGTTAGACATCATAAATACAGTTATTTAAATAAATAGAAAAGATAATATAAAGAGCTAAGTATAGTGCCTCACATAGAATAAATATTTAGCCAATGTTGTTGTTGCTGTTGTATATATTATTTCAAACTTGAATGTGTATAGAAGACAAAATGATTCTGCCTTGTAGAAGGGCTCATGAGAACATACATGAAAGCAATTTTAAAATTCTCTTTTCTGGTAGATAAACAGAAAACTCCTACCTGAGATGTTTAAGTGGCTTCTACCTGTCTCCCACAAAAAGACATCAAGGATGAAAAGAAAAAGGGCCCCTCTTTGAAGCATCAAAAAGGGAATATGGGTCCCAAAGTACATCCTTGGACATCTTGTGTCCTATCTGTCATTTAGGCAGTCTTTAAAACTTTGACACCTGACATTACCCTCTTTTTTTTTTTTCACATAGAACTTTTTTTTTTTTGCACACTGACACTAGAATATTTATACAATATTTCACACACACACACACACACACACACACACACACGGTTTGTATTTTCTGGTCCAGATTCTTTTGCAAACTAAATAACATTTTTAAAAGATAAGGTTGGCCTTAGCGTGCAAATAATCTCTCAACATTTATAAATGGGTAGCTTTATTTTTTTCATATGTACTATTTCATATAATAATGTTTCCTCCTTACCTATAAAATTAAAAGGGGAATTATTAAATATTCTATTCCTTTTTAAAGTTTTGATTTAACTTTAAGTAGCTCATTTGAGGGCTGATGGTAAAGGACCATCTGAAATTTACTAAAATTTTTCCAACTTAGGAAACGTACCCAATTTCAAATATTCCGACCATGGGTTCATATTTTTGGCCAAAAAAGTGTGGTGACTATAGTTAACAAGCATTTGACAAGTAGTGGTTTTGCTAACTGCAGATCTTATTGAACATGCCACACCATTTCTTTCATCATTATTCATTTGCCTAATCTCACTAAAACCCATTAAAATTAGAGCAGATGAGCTCAGTTAAAATATATATTGGATGCCACTTTGTTTCAGGATGACAGAACCACAAGTTAAACTTCATACTCCTTATTAGTATACTACATTTCATCAAATGAAGTCAACTGCTTCTAAAGTTAACATGAAACAGGCTGAAAAATGCCCCAAACTCAGAAGCATTGCACGACAAAACACAACAAAAATCTTTCCAAATTACATCCACATGAAAATATGCACCATACCTCAATCCAAACCTCAGGGTCTTTACTCTGGATACTCTCAGACTTCTACTTATAAATCCAATCCCACACTCCATTGTACGGTCCACATATAAGCAAACCTGAATACGTGCAAAACTATTTCCATCAAAAAACCTTCACATGTACTTTAAAATAAATTGTGCATATATAAATATTTTACACCTAGTTTAAAACTTTATTTTTTTTTCTTTTTCCATCATGATTTGGTCATTTCACTTTTTTTCCCTACAAACAGGCGTGTTTTTTCTTGATACTCCAAAAGTCATAATATTAATGATTATTGAATTTACCCATCTTTTGTCACTGAAATAGTCATTTAAGTGAGCATCAACATCTTTTCACATAATGAAACCAAGCACAGGAATTACTCTAACTTTTCATCAAGCATTGGACCCACTTATGTATATCAAGCCTGAATATAATTACTAAGACCAGCAACCAGACAATGGTAGAGAAGAAAGTGTCTGGAATTGCCATTTGAGAACCTACAGAGTGCTCATTGATTAGATGAGGGTCATTGACTCAACGAGAAAAACAGAATTTTCCCTGGGAGCAGAGCTGCTTCCTCTTGAGGAGATTCAGGAGTATCTGCAGTTCAGGTAATTTACCATTTCAGAAAGGTTTAGAAATGATTCAATCCTCTCTGAACCTTGGCTGTGATTGAGAAGACCTAAGCCATATTTTACAATATTATGACATTTTGTGGGTTCTTACAGCTTGCCTACAGAAATTTTCCTTGCAGGAATTTAGCCTAAGGAAATAATCAAAACTATGCACAAAGATTGAACTATCAAATATGCACCTCAGTATTGTTAATAACATCAAATATGGAAAGTAACATAGAAAAACAATGCTGTTTTTTGGGGGAATGTTTAAAAAGTGAGACCCCATTTAAAACTATTATGGCCATTGAAAGTATACTGTAGAAGAATAGTTTATACTGGTGAAGATAGTTAAACAAGTGGCAAGAAAAGTATTTTATAAAACAATATGTAAGGCCTGATTTTATTCCTATTTCACATGAGACTGTGTACAAGTATATATGTATATATATCCATACCCTTATACCTATAAATATAAATGCTCATTTATACATTCTAGAGAATTGGTTGTATTTTTGTGCTTGTTTGTATTTTTCAGGTTGCTATCATCCTTTTGTAATTAGGAAAATGATATAATTACTTTAAATTAAGTGGGCAATACAACCATACAATTTATGAGCTTCACTCTTAGTGGAAGAGCAGGATGCTGTGACTGAGAACTCTTGCTTTCTTAATTTTAACACATTTAAACTAAGTATTTAAGGTCCTGAAAAGTGATGTTCTGTAACATTTTTCTTTTGGTTCTAGAAAGCAGAACCTTCCCAGCACAAAAGAGGCCTTTCCCGTCATTGCTTCTTTCTCTTTGCAAGGATTTTCTATATCCTGATTTCTAACAACCTACATTAATTCCCCAGTTTTTGTATTTTTCATATAAAGAAAATTTTTGAGGTTTTTTTAAAAGATTAATTTTAATTCATAAATCTATCTTTAATAAAATATGTATTCTGGTGGCCCTCTCAATAAAACAAAGTTGAAATTAATTAAGAAGCTATGGATTAAATTTATTATTGCATAACAGTTTAAAATTATAAAGAAAAAGTTCTTGGCAAAAATTCACTTCAGTTTTACTGACATTAGAATGAAAAACTCAACTAAAATACTGAGGGTTTCTTCTAAAACACATTTGAATTTACCCATAATTTAAACACACACACACACACACACACACACACACACACACAGTTTCTCTCTTTCTCAAGATAGCTAACAGTAATCTAAACTAATCCTAAGACATTTATTATCTCGTCAGGAATACATTTAGCATTTCTAATAATACTCTAGTTTTTATGCAAAAAAATAGTACTATAATAAATAAATAGTTTTATAATAAATAGTATTGTATTTATTATTTAATCTAGTGTGTGTGAGAGAGAGAGAGGATGAAGATAGAGACAAAAGCTGCAAAAATAAAATGTAACATTCAATTTTATTTTTTAAAAGATACATTAGTAAATGAAAAACCCTAAAGTTTTACATATTCATATATTTTTGCATATGTATTTTCTCATATTTTGCATATTCATGATTTGAAAACTTTGACATATAACAAAAGAAAAAAACACATTTCTAACATACATAATTTCAAAATACTTAAAACCTGAGCTGCTTTTAATAACTTTTATTGTTTTTAACATGTGACATTTTATCCCCATTAGCAATAACAGATGTCTAATGCATTAAAAAGGAAAATCCTGCACACGTGTTGAAACAGAGGACTTTACTGAAAGGAAAGCATGTGCTTTGATTTATATTAGTCAAAATTTAGATACTGTACTTGGTGCTATTTCAGGAAATGAAAAGGTGAGGAAACAGTTATATACCAGTAAACCGGAGCAAAAGTCTCCATAGAAACCAAAACAGTTTAAGTGGGAGCCACTTAAGCTAAATTAATACCTAGAATATGGTCATATTAGCCCCAAGAGAGCTAATTCGAACAAAACAAAACCCTGTCCATTGATTCACGCAGTTACATAGTATTTACAATTCTTCTTTGTTCATATTCAATTGTAAAAATTAATCAGTCACTGAGATTATGAAAATTCTGATGAATTCCCAAAACAAAACAGCATTGTTTTTTTTTTCCATTGTATTCAACTCTTCACTGATGAATAAAAGGAATACAAAGGGCAAATTCAGAAATGGTGATCAATAAATCCAATTTTGTTTGTTTGGCTGGTGTTTTGCCTCCACTTGCACAGGCACCTTCTTCCCTGCAGGCTGTTCCACAGAGTTATTGCAACCTTCCACTCACTGAAGACAGCCCAGAGATAGGTACTTCAAAGCCAATGGAGATGGCAATTCATTTACTGAACAACTACAGTGTACTAGCTGTTTGCATAAATTTTGTCATTCAGATTTTACAAAATAGCAATATGGGTATTAATATATTTATTTTACAAATAAGGAAACAAGTTTGAATTAATTAAAACAGCATGCCCCAATTTAGACAATGGTGATCTAGTTGCCTCTATCTCTAGAGGTAACCTTGACGAATGCTGCTCTATTGTAGCCAGTGCCCATGAAAATGAGATGCCAGCTTGCATAAAATCCTTGCAAAAGTGACTCAGCATTGTTGGGGGTGGAGGTGGACCATGAGCACTTTTACAAGCACTAACCGAAAAAAAATCTCTATAAAGTTACTATTCCTATTGTTTCAATTTATATCATCTTTCCAAAAGTATGTGTTGCAACTGGGGTAATTTCTATTTCATTTAATTTGTATGAGGTTTCCCTAATCTCATTTTACATATTACTATTTCTTCAGGTTCATACAATGAGAAAGAAATAGTGCTCTGAATCTGAATTTTTTTTTAAGCTTCAGAAATACACGTAGGTGTGTGCACGCATGCACATGTGCATTTGCCATATATACATATCTCCTTCTGTGAATGATATAGTCAAAAGGCTACTAATGCAAGACCACGCCACCCTTGGTCTTTCCTTCCAGCAATATATTTCATTAAAGTCTCTACTTCATAGTCGATCATATTATAGGGTGCCAGATAAAATATCCTATTTATGATTTTTATCCTATTTATGATACTTGAAATAGTAGAGGGAGAGGAAGCAGGAAAAGGAGAAAGTACAGGGAGAGAGAAAGAAAAGAAGAGAATATGACCATTAGATAAATCTACATCCTGTGTTTTAGTTCAAGTCTATCTCCACTATGGTCAAAATGGATATCAATACCCTTGTTCTATTGGGCAGAGTTACTTACTTTCAGGTTTATTCTCTTTTCCCCCAATCTCTTTAAAATTGTTTTTTTTTAAATGAGATGAATTTTTTAAAATATAAAAATCTAACATTAAAACAAAGAAAATTTGTAAAGATTTGTGCAATTTGTGGGTTTTAAACTAAGCCTAGATCATGTCCATGTGCAATGCTAGTATAAGAAGTAGTTTGCTAAGTTATACTGTCACAGACAAGGAGTCCAAATAAATGACAAGAGCAGCAATGAGGTCAGGAATGTTAAGGCCCTGGCCAAGAGCACAGTGTGTACAAAGGCCAAGGAAACTTTCTTTCACAGAAGAAGACACTACTCAGACTGACAGTAACTGTGAGTCCGAGGATGGCTGGAAAATTTTCATGAAGGTTTACATGAAATTTATTAGCAAATGGATGAAATGACAAAAGTAAATGTAATTCTCAGATTTATGGCCTTTAATTCAAAAATGAGGTTCAAGCATTGGGAGAATTTCCCAAATCAAACAATGTTATTTATAACAATTTCTTCATCAGCTTAAAGTACATTATTACATTTCTAATTTTGTGGATGTTCCTTAAAAGTACTTACTCTTTTCATACATGTAATATGTTTCATTTGTGCTCTGATTTTCTACAATTTATCTGTAGTTGCTTTTTCCTGCTTCTATATCATTAGCTATTGGATTTCCATGTATTATTCTATTTCACAGTTCTATTCATTGTTCATTTATCATCCATGACACAAATGACTACCTAAAACAGAACAAATTAAAAAGTCATTATAGCTCTCTTGTACTTTCTTATTCTTCTCTCCCAGTTCCTTCTCTCTCTCTCTTTCTCCCTCTTACTTACCCACCATCTTTTTTATTAATTTTATACAGACATTGTCAGTTGAATTCATTGACTAAATTTAATATGCTACCATGTAAAATTAAGTTTCTTTTAAAGACTATTTCCTTCTGTAAAAGTGTACACAAATTGTATGCTTCCTACAGAAATTACAGAGGAACAAAACATGAAGATATATTTTATTTTAGCTTTGTGAAGTTATTGGTCTACATAAATGTCTCCTTTGGGAAATAGGAGTTGACAAAATGATCAAGAAGGTGAACAATTTCCTGACTCCCCTTACCCAAGTCAAATGTTCATGGTCATTCTTATGTGCAGCCCTAAACTATACAAGCACATAAATGTCATGGTGAGGAGAGAGTGAAAAGTAGCAACAATGCAGGCTCAGTTTACATTTAAATTGGGCTGGATCAGATTGAGTTTTCTTGCTGTGTTCACTATCCAACTCTTGTGCTAATTTTCATTACCAATTTAATAAAAATCTTTCATCTATTTACTGGATACCTTCTAAAGACATGGCTCCACTCTCTAACAGTTTTCTATTTGGGTAAGAATTTTTGCCCCAAATCAGCTCATAGTAGAATTAAGGACATAAAGTTTGACCAATATATGCAGATATTGGATAGGATATATGGGGAAACAATAAAATGAGCTACTATGATGAGATAGGAGAATATAAGTCAAGTATTGTAAGTTCTATAGTGTTTTATACTGCAATATCCATAAGTTGAGGCTACTGGAGATCGTAACAGGTAACAGATTGAGCAAAACTGACATAGAACTGGAGTGCAGATCATGACTAAATGCCAAGGAGTAAGTTCTAACATTAGAGCTAGTTGAAACCAAGAATCACTCCTGTTCATTATTTTTAAGAGTCTGATAGTGATTTGCCAATATCCATTCTCCATTCTTCTTCTTTTTTTTTTTCCAGAAGTGCAATTTGGGAGGTTTTCTAGCTGTGTTAGTCAGCTTTCCACTACTGTAAAATAGGCCTATGATAATCAACTTATAAAGAGAATAAATCTATATTGGCTCACAGTTTGGGAGGTTTTAATACATGACTAATCTGCCTTGTTGCTTTTGGACCTGTGGTGAAGCAGCATATCATAGCAGGAGTGCAATAGAGGAATTCCATTCAACTATGGCCAGGTATGAAAGAGAAAAAGAAACTAGGGTCCTATAATCCCCTTTGGAAGCACACCCCCCATTGACTTAAAACCTACTATTATGCTCCACCTCTTAAAAGTTCCATCATTTCCCAATATTGCCAAAGTCTGGGAACCAAACTTTTAACACATGGTCCTTTTGGTTACTTTGCACATCCAAACTATATTTCTGCACTATGTCCACTGCATGCATGTCTATATCATAAGGCAAAATGCATTCAGTTCACCCCAAGAGTCATCAAAGTCCTAACAATTCCAGCATTGCTCAAAAGCCTAAGTTCAAAGTCTCCACTAACACAAGTCTAAGTTCAAAGTCTCCTCTAAGACTAAAGGCAAATAGTTCTGAGACCCTGCAAAAAAGCAACAAAAATAAATAAATAAAGTTACCTGCTTCCAGGATATAATCCACAGGGCAAACATTTTAAACATTTAACATGACCATCTAACTAATGAATGTGTTTCAAGGTCTCATTTGCATTAGTTGTAGCCATATGACTAAAATCTAGTATTGGGGTATCAGCAGAAGTCACAGATAAAATTTCTACAGTGGAATCTTAAGGACAAAACTGACTTTCTTGCTTTTCATTCTTCCCACCAGATGAAATACAAAATTGGCATGAGACCTGGAGTGGTCATTTCTGTCCATGAAATTGCAGCCATATTTTTGAGGATGGCAAAGCAGTAAGTAAAATCTCCATCATGGTTGAGGCACTGAGCCAAGCCTACAACACATATTCAAACTCTTCATAATATAAACAAGCGCCTTGATTAACTCACTATATATATTTATTTTGTATTTCCTTGTTATTGTGCCATATCTTACTTCATCCATCACTTCATCTCAAGTATCTGACACACACTGTGTTCTCATTAATATTAGGAACTCCCAAGGGACAGAGTAGTCTCAGACTATATTAAAGATTTTCATGTATCAAAGCAGAGTACAAGGAGACAAGGGCCAAGCTGAAATTGTTGTGTGTTAGGATGATATGAGGGAGGAGGTGCTACACACACTAGTTTATAGTACACTTCAGTTCCTCACAGCCTAGCTTCATCTCACAAGGCACCATTCTGATTTTCAGAAGGGGAAAACAGCCTAACTATATAAAATAATAAGGACTGAATCCATCTCTGTAGTGATTTTTCTGTCTTCAACAATAGAGATTTGGGCTGATGTTACTGAAATGTAGCTTATGATGACTGAATGATCATTGTTATAACCTTACCTCCAAATAGAGGTAACAAAGCATCCCAGTTAAGCATACATCCTTTTAATATTTTGGTGGGCTCAGTGTACCTCTTAAGAGAAAAATCATCATTTCATTGGTAACTTAGAATATTGCATTTTATTATCAAATTTCAGTAAACACAAACTCAAGTCACTTCTCAATAACTTCCCATATCTCAGTTAATAAAAATGATATTTACAGAAGATAACCAGAAGTATATGTATTCTTTTAGATCTTGAAAACCTATATATCTATATTGCGATTCTGTCATATGAGCAGAAGGAAATTTGCCTCTAGTAAAATTTTAGTAAATCAATTGTTTTGTCGCCACCATAGTGCCATAAACATACATTAAAAGTTCTTACTTTTTTAGAAAAAAAAATAAAACTTTCTGAGTTTTAATTAACATATTATCAAGAAGATTATCCTTTATGATTTTTAATGCTTCTTCCTCCATGAAGCTAAGTAAAAAATTTTGTTTCAGGTCATAATACCAGGAACAGTTGGGCATCTTTCAGACAGTGTATGTGTGTGTGTTTCTGTGTGTTTGTTTCCTTATGGATTCCATAAATCTTAACAATGGTATATAATACCTGTTCACATTATCTAGTAGATTTAGAGTCAAGTGTTGGACTCACCACTGAAAAATACATTAAGAAATTGTACATACATTCTACTGCTAACTCAGTTAAGTTTTACTTTATCTTGTTTGCTTTTTTAATTAATTTATCTTTGTTTTGCTAAATGTCTTCCTGATTTTCTTTTGTTGACATCACTGATTTCCATTCTTTTTCTGTACTTAAATGTGTATTTAAAAATGAACATTTTTATAAAATGTTCTTGTTTAAGAATGTTTTATTTTGTACTTTTGTTGCCATTTTTTAAAACAATTAATTACACCTCACTCTTTGTTTATTGCATGGCTATACATCACAGTTCTTGGAAGTATCTTTCTCAATAAGCTAAAAATGTATTTGACTCTTTTTTTTCCCTTTGTCTTTCTATATTTTTACTTCATGTAGTCACTTACATGCAGTCTTAGCTGGGTATATAAACTTGTTAGACGACAATATTCTTTGACATTTGTTCTTATCAAGATCCATTTGGTAACCTGATTTTCATTCCTTTGTAGATGATTAATTTTCCTTACCTGGATACCTATATAAGATAATATCTTTAATAGTCAAAAATATCCTGAGAATATTTATGGTTATAGATCTGCTTTCATGAACTTGGCCCAGAATTTAGTGTGCTATTCCATTTTATGAACTCTGTTATTATTTGGATATGTTTTCTGTCATTTACTATTGATTATTGCTTGTTTTCAATTTGTCCTTGTTTTTTCTTAGGAAAATGAATTATCTCTAATTTCACAAATATTACCATAAATTGTCCTCTTTCCATAAATCCCTATGTCCCTTCTTTGGTTTATTTTCTCTCCATTGCAGTGATCATAATTGTTTTTCAGTTTCAGTCCTCATCTTTTCCTCACACATACTCACACTTGTGGTGACATCTCTCAGTTACATAGCTTAAAATTCTATTTATATGCTAATGAATTCCAAATTTTACCTCCATTCCACAAACTTCAGACTCACATATCCAATTGCTTCCCAACAATTCCACTTGGATTTCCAGCTGACAACTCAAATTTAACATGTGTGAAACAGAGCTGTCTCCTCTGGAATAGGTTACATCCATAGCCTTCTCTATCTCAGTGGTTACCAGCTCCCCTTTTCTTTTGCTCAGATCAAAAGACTTAAGATTTCTCTCTCTCATACTTGATGTTTTATTTTTAGTAAATCCTGTTGGCTTTACCTTCAAAATATATCTAGAATCTAACCACCCCCCCCCCCAACTCCAACTCCACTGCTACTAGCCAAGTTTAGGTCACTTCTCACTTAGATTACTGCAATGACCTCCTAACTAGTCTCTCTGTTCCTCCCAAAGAAAAGCCCACATGTGACATCAAAGTTGGCTCAGTTCTATGTCAACATTATTCCTTCTTGGACAAGGATATTGTGGTCAAGTAAATACTCATGAGTTATGATCAGAATGGACCATTCCTTAAATGGATGTGTCATTCTGAGGAATCAAAAAGACAAAAATGATATTTCAGCAGTCAAAAAATAAACTGTTCTTTTATTCTAATGGCCACAGCCTCTGACTGGGTACTTCACTTTCTCCTGCTTTATTATACAAATGTCTGTTGTTGTTTTTAAATTACACAGTTGAAAGACCCTCTTCTTCCAGCTCAGGGTCAATGACTTAACTTCTTCTTTGCAAAGAACATAAAATAGAGAGTTTACAATTAATTTTTGCTTTATTGCAGGTTTTTCTGCTCACCAATACTTGTTCTGTGTCATGTCATTCTAGCGCTATGATACAAAACAGGATAGTGTCCCAATTATTTGTTAATAATGTTTAGGTGATAAAGACCAGAGGTATTTATTGAGTAATTTTAGAATCCAGGAAGATATATGTGAGTCTTAGTGGGAGATTACACTCCTTTCATGAGGACTTGGATGAAAAAGGTGGCCTGAGAAAGACTGAGAATTGACAGTGGTCTATATTATTAGGCTGAACAATCAAATATCTACTAAAATGTACTGATTTGCACTGATGGGAAGACTAGGTTATTTGAGAATAGCGATAAATTTGAGATGTTTGTAAGAAACTCACTATGGTAGCTCATAGACAGTTGAAGATAACAGCTAAAAAGATTCCACACAGTTCAGAAGTTGAAGAGATAGCATGCCTCCTGCTACCAATCCTTGACAGATAGGACATGGATAAATGATTGAACCTCCTCCAATTAGTGTCCTTTTCCTGAACTTTGAGTCTTTAGGGAATGATGCATGGATATAAAATTAGCTGCTCTTCAAACAGAACTGGATCATCAATTAATTTCATTTACCCCTTAAATCCTTCCTTTTGCACTTAGAATTGAATGCTATTGCTTAATGTCAAGCTCCTGCATAACTTAATCCTTATTCAAAATAATAATATCAAACATATACCAAGTACCAGCCACCATTGTAAGGAGTTAGCCCTTATCAATTAATCCAGTCATCACACCAACTTAATGATACTCAGTATTCCTTCCCTTTCATAGGAAGCATGGAGGGGTAAACAAATTATCTAGGGTCACTCAGGCATTGAGAAGAGAATCACATATAAACCCAGGTGGACTGTCTCCAGAATTCAGGTTCTTCTCCACTACACTGTTCTCTACAGTTACTCTTCCTTGCCAGAAAAGAAAGAGGCATTCAGAAGTTCTAAGTCCTCTTATAGTCCTAGTACTCTGAGTTTTTGCTTTTTTATAAGCAGTTTCCCCAGTTCTATAATTATAATGGTTTAAGACATTAATGATAAATGAAAATAGAATGATCATCTAATCTAATTGCCTTAAAGATTACCTAGGTTCCTTTTGTTTTTAATTAAATTTATTTATTTATTTTTGGTGCTGGGGATGGAACCCAGGGCTTTGTGCATGCAAGGCAATAGTCTACCAACTGTGTTTTTATTTTATGGCATTATTCTAATAAGCAAATCTCTGACATACCTATTAACACAGAGAAACAGTAAAACTAGGGACTGTGATTACAAATTCTACTGCTGATGTATTCATATGTAAAGTTGGATTGGCTTTCTGTCTTTCAAAATTTGCCATAAAATTCTCTCCAATTTAAAAAAAAAATGTTTTCAATTTTCTAACAAAGTATTATGGTTTAGATATGAGGTATCTTCAAAAGACTCATGTGTGAGACAATACAAGAATGTTCAGAAGTGAAATTATTGAGTTGTGAGAGCCTTAACATAATCAGTGCATGAATTTACTCATACAGATTAGCTGGTATAACTGTAGACAGGTAAGTGCATGGTTGGAAGGAGTAGGGTAAAGCTCTATTTGCTTCCTGCTTGTGACATTCTGAGCTGTTTTCTTCTGCCATGCTTCTCCACCATGATATTCTGGGTCACCTTAGGCCCAGAGCAATGGAGTCAGGTGTCTATGGACTGAGACCTCTGAAACTGATAGCCCTAAACAAACTTTTCCTCCTCTAATTGTTCTTTTGGTCACAACAACACAAAATCTGGCTAAATCGAAAAGTATTTAAAATATCTAATAATTCTCTATAAAATATCTGAATGCCCAACTTTTATATAAGAATCAATATAATGAAAATAACAGTGAAAGAATGTTACTTACATCTAGGAGTTTATTTTTCCTAAGGTTATTTTGGACTATAGTCTATTGTGGTGGAGGGACTGGATAAAAATAAATTAATTAATACAATTCATTTGCCATATCTGTTCCCCAGATATTAAAAATTATTGCCTACTTGCTTGAGAATTAACATCTTTAGTTTTTTTAAGTTATATTTAATTATTACTTCTCCTCAGTCTTGAAACTTGCTGTGAAGTTAAAATTGCCACTAAAGTGCTCACGATAGTTTTGTTTTTTTCAATCTTCATTAAATATACTTCATATTGCCTGGAAATATCTCTACTCTTAAACACAACCACAATAACAGATATCAACACATTTTTGTCAAATTACAAAAGAATCAATAGGCACATAGCTATTAATTGATGCTGGTTGAAACCAGAATTCAGAATGCCCCCAAAAAACAGAATCTTACAGTTTCTCAAGGTCTTGACTACAGTGAATGAGAATAAGTCTCATCTCTTGCAGCTGTCTTTCCCTAAGGTAACTAAGATGGGAAAGGCAAAGGCATGGAGCCTCACTTGCCACAAGAAAAAAACAACTTGACTTTAATTGTGTAGGTCAAAGAAAATAACTTATGAGCTAAGAGTCTAGGCAACTAAATAGGATTTCTAAAATTCTATCATGGTTAGTAGCACTTTTTATGAAGGAATAACACAGTATTCCCTAGATGAGATACACCCTGAGATCCAGTAATGAGAACATATTACCATCTTTACCCTAATTTAGGGAAGAGAACACCCAGGAGGTGGGCATCAACCTGAATTAAAAGTTTCATGACATTTCAACCTGTCTTTTGTTATTACAACTTGGGCAAGGATGACAAAGATTTTTAAAACTAAATGTCTATGCCAAAGGACAGGCAACTACTTGCCACAATGTCTCTGAGGACATAGAGGTTAATAATCTGGGTGCTTTCCTATTTCCTACAAAGTGTATTAATTTCTTTCTTCTGATATTTTAGCCTTCCATTCCCTTACTATCAAGCTTCATTCTCTCTTGCTTTCTATCACTCTTACTTGCCCAGGCTCCCTCTTTCACCCTCTCCCCAGATTTCGTTCCATCTCTCTTGATCTCCTCCTTGTTATTCTCCTTCTCTCTCCCTCCCTCCCTTCCTCCCTCCCTTCCTTTTTCCTCTTCTTTTTCCAGGTCTCTGGTTGATTGCCAGTTCCTCCAGCAAAGTCTCAGAGAATGTGATTAGGGACATATCTGCTCTAAGAAACAAGTGTAATGCAAGAGTTTAAGCTGAAACTGAAGCAAGATTCTCTAGCCTAGCTGTCCTAGCAATCCAGCAGAATGATTAAATTCTTCCAGAAAAAAAATATCTAAGACATAATTCATTTTAATTTACAAAGTAAGCCAATGCTCTCAAACCTTTCAAGAGAAGGAAGCAGAGAGAGGAAAAATATCTTAAATAAAATATTGCATATAATATTTTGGGGGAAGTGTATTGAAAGTATCTTAAGAAATTCTATTTTCATATTTCTGCAAATAATTTATTAACCTGTTATACACATTTAAATGCACTTGTCAAACTACAAAACATAGTTTCTGTGGAATTTTCTATATAAAAACACCCCAGACAACCAAATTGAAAATTCAAACTTTCTATTGCATTTTGAAATATTCATTATTTTTCATCTCCAAGCATAACTTTAAAATTAACTAACTAAAATTCTATGTCATCAAGAATTTTGTACAAAATTGTACTAGTGTATTATAAACATTTTTATTTGAATTACAACAGTAGCATTTTTGTATATTTTCAGAAATGCATACTTTTATTTGGGGCCTAAATAAGGAAAAAATGGTATCTTAGAAACATCTAAAGCTTCAATAATAAAGCATGTTTGTTTTTAAAATTCAATAAAATTCATATAAATCAACCAGACATTTCCAAAGTGATACTCATTAATTGTGTGGTATTTCTGCTATTTCGTTAGCTTTCTTCTATGAGCTTTTTAAATTAAGTTCTCTGGGAAATTGTGTCCTCTTGTGGTCACTGGCAAAAACAACATGTTTTCTGAGGGAAGAACCAAACCAAACAATGGAATTAGGACTCTGAACTTCAGGAAAAGAAGATCCCCTGAAGCAGCAAAGAAAGATAAAGGGTATGAGTCTCTGAAGGGAACTTTAATTAGGAAAACATCAAAATTGTTCGATTTGTATTTAAATTACCAATCATTGGATGGTTAAAAGACACACAAATGCTTACTAGGCAGCACAACTAACATTGATAAGTCTTATGAGTGACTGTACATTTCTTACATTATTTTTTCAGTTATTCCAGCAGCTCATTGTAGTAAGTTGTGGGCATGTATATCAACAAAGTTAATTGGCAGTTGAGATGGGATACCAATGGACAGGCTGCACTTTCCTATACGGTTAGGAAAAAAAAAAAAAAAAAGGGCAAAATGTTATTCAAGACCCCATATATTTCCACACCAAACTTTAGTCCTGTTCCCCCTATGTCTCTTTATTCAATCTTCAATTTGAGAACAAAATGTCAGACATTTTAATGATTAATATCCATTTGAAATTTCCATTTGCTCATTTGAGATGCTCCTCAATTTCTTTTTAAAATAATTTTATTTGTTCCTTATTCTTAAAGAAATTCAGGAAAGGAAAGGTAGGATCAAAAAAATTCAGAAAAAGAAAGGTAGGATTAGTTATGTTCACAAATTAAACCACCTCATTAAAAGAGAAAGAATGAGTTCTTATTTAGGGCAAGATGTTCAAACATCAGTAAGACTACCTGGGTAATCAAAGAAGAATCTCCTTTTACACAGAGTTGTCAAATTCCTTCACTCCCGCAGACACAGACTTTATATTCCACTTTAATCAAATTCTGTCATTTAAATAACACATTGGGCAGTCTCTGTAAAGTGTTCAAATACCATTCAACCTATGATGTACAACCTCATCTGAGATCTACTCAACTGCAACCCTTCCAATTTGCGCCCCCTTCTGTAGGAATGCTCCTGGGTTTCGCTTAGGCAATTCAGAGAAATTAGTTCACAGAACTCAAAGCCAAAAAAAACAGGTGACAAGTCATCTAAAGAGAACGAAGCAGAGGAACAGATTGGAGAACCCACATTTTGCACAAGCCCAAACTCCCAAACTTACCAGCTTACTAAAAATTCTACAGTGCATTTCTTTTCCCTATTTGAGAGTATTTATAATTCATTGCTGCTAAGAGAATGTCAGTGCATATTCAAACTGTAAGGATACAGAGACTTATTGCATTTGCTCAGTATGAGATTTCTAGCTCTGTAACTTCTAACAGTATTTTTTTTTCAATTTTTTAACACAGCACACATTCCTCAGGAAGGACTGCAAACATGCCAAGTTTGCAGTTTGAAAACAAAGCTCGTTTTTAATTATCCAAGTGCAAAAGAAATTTTTTTTTGCTTTCAGTTAAACTTTTTTTCAGGGACCTTATTTTAGAAGTAGACAAAATGATCGAATCCCAATTAATCTAGCATTGCCAAAGAAGGTAGTCCTCCACTGACATCCTTCCAGACCACGTTCAGTCCTCTTAGAAAAACTCCTAACACGATTTTCAAAAGCCTGAAATTTGGATTTCAGAATGAAGTACGCTTTCACATATTAAACAAAACATTGTGGAAATTAAAATTATTGTTGCATATATGAGATATCCAGAATTATATCTGGCTTGTCAGCACATTAAAAAAAATAAAAAAAAAAAAAAGCCATTCTTGCTCCAGCAAGTGTGGAAAAGAAAATTGTTAGATAAAATGTTAGAGCCCACTATACATGAACAGAGTGGACAGCCTGCCACTGGCATATTGCAGTTTGCAAAAGCAAAGATTATCCAGCCCCAGGCATTTTTTGAAAGGTAATTCACCTAGCAAGCTACTACTTTTGCTCAAAATGTAATTTTCCAGCCTCACTTAAGAACTCAAAAAACTGGTCTCATCCTCTACTCCTTGCAAGAGTTCAAGAGAAATTTTGTCTTAGAACTGAAGTCATCAATTGTGACCTTTTGGGAAGCTTCCATGGCCAGGATACTTCTGGTTAGGTCATTCATTTTAAACTCTCTTTAAGCATTCTGGCATCCAGAGCTTGGCCTCAGCTGTGAGGTCCATCTACAGAAGGCCAGGAGCCATTCACCTGCTGGAAGTTAGTGCCAGAGAAGTACTAGGCTCCCTTGTTTAAGAATTTGTCTTAGAGATTGATGACTTTGCAAGTCACACCGGCTAATGACCCCTGGTTGCTGCACCATCATGGACTCTGCTTCTCCTCCACCTTGTACGACCCTTCCTCCTCCCCAATTCCCTTTGGTCAGGTAAGGTTTCCTTTACACTTTGCCCACACTTTCCTGTCTTGCTTACCCCCGGTCACAAAGGAAAGAGTCCAATCATTCGATCTCTTTCTTTTTGAGACTCAACTACAGGGGGAAAAAAAAAGTAAGATTTGAGACTGATATTAGCATAAAAAAAAAAAAGACAGCTAAAGTGGAAAATTTTCAAGATTTCTGCAGCCTCCTTCAAAATAAGAATTTTTGAATAATCTGCAATTCAGACTTTAAAAAAAGAGAACACTTGGTAGAGAATGGAGCAGAATTTCTGCCTTGTCTGTTTCCAAGAGATAAAATCCTATAGGCAGAAGATGCAAATACAAGGGTGCACGGGATGACTTTGCTTTGACAAGAAACGCCTTCGTGCTATTGAAATCAAGTGGAGGTCAAGTAGAATCCGATTTTCTGACAGGCTGTCATTTTAAAATATGGCAGCGGCTCCAGAAGCAGGCCAATCGGCATGCTGCGGTCATTGTTTCTGAATATTTCTGTGAAAATGGTGAAGGAAAACCCCAGCAGGGTTCCCATCCCTTGGAAACACAGTACTGTTTACCCCTCGCGGGAGAGATAACTCTTGCCCTCACACCCCAACAAAGGCTTAGCCTTTCAGCCGGCCCAAAGAACTCCAAACCCCAGGGTTTCCGGGACCGAAGCTGCGAGCCTCAGCGGGGCACAGCCACGTGGCCTGCCTGCGCGTCGCCTGGGCTCCCGCCTCCTTCTCGGAACATCCGTGGCCAAGACCCTCGGTCCAGCCCAGAAAAGGGTGCTTGCTGAGTTAGCAGTTCCCACCCGCGAGTTCGGACTAGGAAGCCAGTGGGCGGACCTCTCTGCCTGTGCAGGGCGAAGCACACAACTGGGTGCCCCCCAAATCTGCCCTAAACTATTGCCTTTGGTCTTTTGTTTGATTTAAAATGTAAAAGATGAACATGAAACTGTTATTTCACTCCAACTCCTTCCAAAAGGGAGCAAGGATAGCTTTGCCAAGATGGGCTTTTCTTCCACAGCGGCTTCTCTTCCCGCTCAACTTTGTTACTTCCAGTTTACCAGAATCTGCCTGAACACCCGCTTTGGGGATCTTTGATTTAATTCACTAGATAGAAATGCTTAAAGTGAAAACGTGTTCAAATAATTGGAATGCACTTGGGGCGTTGAGAGCATAACTGCCCACTGGACCTCTTTGGAAGGGGAGCTGGAAGATGGGTACTCTCAAGAGCAGGCAGCCCCATAAGTATAGGCGCTATCGAATCCCCGCATCACTGTCTGATGAACTGACCTTCCAAGGTCACATGCGGAGACTGACTTGGCGGTGCGATGGGGATGAAATGGTCAAAGGGTTCTCCACCTTGGGCTGCTGCGCCGGGTAACCGGGCCGCGGTGAAGGCGTGTGCTGCACTCCTCCAGCTTTGCTCCTTCCCCAAAGACAAGGCTTCCCTCGTTGTGTGGGTAGGGGTAGGGGAGAGAATGAACTTCTGCCTCTAACACTTTCAGAGGCGCAGTCCTTTGGGTACAGAGAGGCTGTACACTGTGTCACTGCAGAGGGAAAAGGAGGGCCCAGATGCTTCTCCCGGAGGGGTAAGAGATCAGGCCGGGGCATAGATCCACAGCCCCTGCTACGCAGCCACGTCCTCAGAAACACCCTCGACCTTAAGCCCCGGCCGCCGCGGTGAAGTCCTGGGGACCCCAAGAGTTCCTCTACCTGACCACTGGGTGGACTCCGCGGTTGACACTTTCTTGCCACTCTACCCGCTCTTCCCCGCGCCCAGGACTCCCAAACCGGCCCCAAAGACCTATAGGGATCCGAGGAGGGATGAGACATCACCCACTGCGTAGAAGCTGTTGCCACCGTTGCTGTCACAGCCACTCCGTTTGGGGCAGCTACAGCGGCCAGCACAGTCCCCTCTGGCCGTTTCCCGGCGCTGCGATAGGGTGCGGGGGCGCTCCCCAGCTCTACGGCACGGAAGGAAATCGCCCCACTCCTGGCGGAGAGGGAAGGGGAAGGGCAGCAAGGAGGCGGGCGGAGGGGCCGGCCGCCCGGGCCAGGTCGTTTTTGAATGGTTTGGGAGGACGAATTGTTAGACCCCGAGGAAGGGGGGGGA
>NW_025999905.1:11160405-11195449 GCF_001458135.2 Marmota marmota marmota | reverse complement strand
GGTAAAAAGTCTGCGGGCTGTGGCGGCGGCGCGGGAGGTGGCGGCGGCAGCAGCAGCGGCGGCGGGAGCCCGCAGTCATATGAGGAGCTGCAGACGCAGCGGGTCATGGCCAACGTGCGGGAGCGCCAGCGCACGCAATCTCTAAACGAGGCGTTCGCCGCGCTGCGCAAGATCATCCCCACGCTGCCCTCGGACAAGCTGAGCAAGATTCAGACCCTCAAGCTGGCGGCCAGGTACATCGACTTCCTCTACCAGGTCCTCCAGAGCGACGAGCTGGACTCCAAGATGGCAAGCTGCAGCTATGTGGCCCACGAGCGGCTCAGCTACGCCTTCTCGGTCTGGAGGATGGAGGGGGCCTGGTCCATGTGCCGCGTCCCACTAGCAGGCGGAGCCCCCCACCCCCTCGGCAGGGCCGGAGACCTAGGTAAGGACCTGCGCCTCAGCGACTCTTTGTCGCTCAGGTGATGGACAGTCGAATGGCCAGGCCGCGGCTCCTCGCCCATCGCCGCCTTCCCATTCTCGCACTCTCTTCTCAGCCTTTCCACCTAACCAGACACCGCTATCTCATTTCACCAGTGTCCCCGGAAATCAGTTCAGCCCCGGGTGGGGAGAGAGTCCCCAGGGGTATGCGCCCCTGTGAAAGGTGTGCGTGTGTGCGTGAGTGTGTGTGACCGACAGGAGGGGAGACTGAGAAAGACTCAAGGTTCAAGGGTAAGGGAAGGGATGGTTTTGCCAGGGCCTCCCTTTCTTTTGGCTTTAAATTTTGTTCTTCTTAAAACAAATGTTCCCAAATTCCACCTCCTCCTTTCCGCCCACCCACTTCCTCTTGCCCTCCAGCTGAAATCCTTCCAGGTTGTTCAGCATAATTTCTCGGTGGTAGTGATAACAGAGCTCACTAGTTTTAGAAAACAGCGGCAGAGACCTAAGCAATAACCAACTTTCCCCCCTCTCTGGGTTTTTGCAGATGTCATTGTTTCCAGAGAAGGAGAAAATGGACAGTCTAGAGACTCTGGAGCTGGATAACTAAAAATAAATATATATGCCAAAGATTTTCTTGGAAATTAGAAGAGCAGAACCCAAATTCAAAGAAACAGGGCGTGGGGCGCACTTTTAAAAGAGAAAGCGAGACAGGCCCGTGGACAGTGATCCCAGACGGGCAGCAGCACCATCCTCACACCTCTACATTCTGATAGAAGTCTGAACAGTTGTTTGTGTTCCTTTTTTTTTTTTTTTTTGGGACGAAGAATGTTTTTATTTTTATTTTTTCATGCATGCATTCTCAAGAGGTCGTGCCAATCAGCCACTGAAAGGAAAGGCATCATTATGGACTTTCTCCATTTTAAAATGGTAACAATCAGAGGAATTTTAAGAATACCTTTAGAAATAAACGTACTAGGATAAAACTGGCCAGAAAAATCATAGTCAGTTAATTCCTTTTTTCATTCCTCTGAGGGAAATAAATACTTAAAATACAAAAAAAACAACATTCTATTTATTTATTGATGACCCATGGTAAAATGCAAATAGATCCGGTGTCTAAATGCATTCATATTTTTATGATTGTTTTGTAAATATCTTTGTATATTATTTTTCTGCAATAAATAAATATGATTGAAAATTTTAAGAATCTTAAGAGTTTGGTCTATATTTTTAAAGCTCAGGATTATGTTGGTGGTAAATACCTGCTTGTTTAACTCCAGAGGCACCCAGGAGGGAGGGGGCACTAATATAAACAAAGCAATGAAAAACTCAAATAAACCAGCTACTGACAGGCACAGGCATGTTATTTAAAAAGACAGCTTTATTATTATTCCAGTTTGCTTTTCAGTGGAGCTTAATAGCATCTCTCCATTTCTTATCAATCCTCCAGCAGCAAAAAAATGAGCAAATTAATTTGCACTTTGCTTCTCTTTCTTATAATTTCAAGTAACAGCTCTAAAACATTCAGATAAACAGTACAAAACTAGCAATGTTTTCTCTTGTTACTATATATTTTTGTCATTCCCTCCACTCTTAAAGATGAGGATTCTTAAATGTTTATTTCAGTGAAAGAATAATGTGTTATGAACATTACATACACAAATAAATACAAATGCTTGGAAAATGAAAAATTCAGCAGGAGACAATTTCACTTATAATTTGCTTAACTTTTATTTCATGAATAAGTATGACATTCAGTGTCATGTTTGCTAAAAAGAAAATATTTCACTTTGTTTTTCTTATCTGTTTGAGAAGTATGCTCCTAATTTACACATAAAGATTATACATCTAAGTACAATGAATAAACAACCTGAGTTTTCAGTATCCTTGGTAACTGTTGGAACAATTACTGTTGTAAATGCATAACCATTCAGTTTCTAGTTTAGTTCTTTAACAAATATATTCTATTCAAAATTACATAGTATTTTCCCATGAAGATACACACACACACACACATACACACACCCCTATAATCTCATGAAGTAATGAAAAACAATAATGAGGACAAATGGTGCTTGATTTTTCTTTCATTCTGATTATTTCTGGGCCAGGAACATATTGACTTTTATGATTAATATCATTAAAAGTGATGATTCTTATCTACTTAGTTCTTAATTTTTTTTTACATCTAGTTTACTATGTTCAATTATAATTAGGGAAGCTATGAAACTGGAAAATTATATGGGTGCCTAATTCAAATAATGAGTATGTCAAACAAGTATGTGTATCTGAACAGACTGTGTTTGCTTAACTAAGGTTGAGGTTATTTTATTGCCTGAATATTTTTCTTTATTTCTTCACACAGCACCACAGAATGCTGACATGACATCATTATGAATTTATTATTGTGAATATTTTAGACTGTATTTTATAATAAGCTTGTAGCATTTACTTACATTAAAGGATTAGTGAAGGCTGGGGATTATTATTATTACTTTTATGATTATTAGGATTTTGATAGTCCTTTATCAAATAATGAAAAGGGAAGTATATCCATAGGATGTGTGGGTATTTTTTGTGGGGTGTGTGTGTGTGTGTGTGTATGTGTGTGTAGGATTAGGGAGAACATCAAAATGATAATTCTCTCTTTTGTGCGTATCATCCAATTACCTCCATTTTCTAAATTGTTCATGGGGGAACCTTCTTGTTCACTAGCTTGGTCTGACTATTTGATATTTCAGATTTCTTGATGTACACCAGAATGGAGCTGACCATCATTGCTGACAAGGTAAACTCTACCTTACTTCTTGATGTAAATATTAGATGTTTCAAAGAAAGAGAGCCTACTATCTTCTTTTTTTTTTTTAATAGTACCTTACTTTTTTTTTTTTTTCAAAAAAAATCTGGAGGAAAACAAATGCTACATTTGTATTGAGGAATACTAAACACAAAACTGAATATAATCTTTCTCCAGATTTTCAGAGCAATAAATAAATAAACAAAAGAAAGGTGGTAAACAGTTTTGAGGAGACTTCATAGTGGAAAACATTAATTTCTCAAATATAGTTTTCAGCTTGCAAACTATTTTTGCATTCCTACCCCTTGTACACATTATATAAATGCTTATTTTTAAAGAGTAGTAATAAGTCACCTGTGTTTCTTCCCTTCCACCATTATTTCTTTTCATTTTGTTTCATTTCACTTTATTTATTACTTACACTTATTTAAAGATCACATCAAACGAATTGCCATCACTAAGAAGCTAACTCTTTTCGTTTAATGTGGCTACATTCAAGGTCTTTGCCCTTCAACCAGAATGCATTCACTAGGGGAAAGTATTGTATAAAAAGATCTTGGGTGGCTTCTTTAAAAATTGAATTAAGATTGCTTCCTTTATTGTGAAAATAATTCTTTTTATCTTGTTTTAAATTTCAAGTGATTGATCCCCTTCAGTCATAAGATACTTGTAAGTTTTTGTTCCCATATACACATAGTTATCCTTTTAGTGCATATACATGCTAAATATATGCACAGATAATAATTCATGCACAGTTGCTGATACCTTCCCCAAAGTGCAAGCTATAAAATACCATTAAATAGCTGAAACTATGTAAGTACTTTTTTCCCCCACATTCGACAGGGGCAGAAGCTTCTTGCCCCTTCTGTCTTCAGGCTTATATTCATAATGGAGCTTTTTAAGGGACACTTGGCCTCTTGCAAAAAAGTAGAGCATTTTGCACATTCCACGGTTTGGCAAAGTCAGAACTAGTTATTTTCTCTAGACCGGTATCAAGTTCTTCTCAGGCATATGATTTCACTTGAAGTTCTGCCCAGGAATCCTTCAAAGTGAGCGTTTGTCCCGCTCTCATGATGTCAGGCGGTTTTCCCTGCATCTGTAATTTGAAGAAAAACAAACAAACCTGCGGGGAACAAACGCCACGGAAACCCAAACAGAACTCCGTGGGGAGCGAGGGTCTCACCTGCGGAGGGCGCGGAAGAGGGGCACCGGCTCAGGCTCCCCTGCGTGGGTGGCGGCCCGGCCCGCACGGTAGAGCGAGTGACAATGTTGGTGCCCTCCTTGGATGGTGTGGACCGGCCCGGCCCAGCCTCTGGCCGCTGCTTAAAAGCGGCTGCGCCAAGTGTCAGCGGTAGCAGAGGGAGCAGCAGCAATGGATTCAGGCAAAGGCCCAACCTCAAATTTCCAGAGACAGGCCCACATTAGCGACAAACAGGGGTCGGGACAGGGATCCCCAGGGGCCACTTTTCCAGAATTTTCTGCTTATGTGTCATAAAGAGTGCCCCACCCCCCAGCACCAGCGAAAGTGGAAAGGAAGGGCACTGGCAAAATGGAAAGAGAAATCGGCTTCTACATAATTTCTCAGAGCCGGCAACTCTACAGTTTCTCAGACACCTCCCAACTACTCTTCGCAAACTGAACACCGGAAAATGCAAGCTGAAGCATCATTAATTGTATTTATTTATTGAACAGCAAAAGATACACTCGGTAATCACTGAATGGGCTACATTTTCCATTCGCTTTTGTTTCAAGGCCCCAGGATGGAGCCCACTTAATGTTCTTAGCAAATCAAAGCACGTGTCCTTTTGAAGAAGGTGTGTAATTGGAGTTTAAGGCATGTATGGAATTCCCAGATGTCCATAAAGTAAGAAGGAGCATGTGAGCAGGTCACTGGAAGGTGGGGCAGGTTAAAAACACTGGCACGCACGTTCCCATTTTATATTCTCCCCTTTTATAAAGGCAGAGATAAACCTTGGGGAAAGTTTGGGATGGGATCATAATAAATATTCATTTTCTTGTATCAGTCATAATAGCCATGGTAAAAAGCACATGGTCAGAAAACCTCAAAGAAAACACTCAATTATAGCCGGGATTTCGTGGGCGCCCGGCAACGAGATCGTTTGGGGTTTGCTGCAGTGAGGGCCTCCAACGGCCTTCTTTCTTGTTTACGTGGACTATTTTCTTTTCCTACTGTTTTTTTTTTTTTTTAACCCCCAAGTCTGTGGATGTGTCGTCGGATTTCTGCGTGAGATTTAGGCTGAAGCCAGAGGAACAAAACTCCAGATTAGGAAAAGAAAAAAAACAATTCTAAGAGCATTCATTCCAGAGGCAGCCTTCTTGGGGGAGGGGAGATTGCGCGCGAGTGAAATTAAATTTCTATAAAACATGCAGTTTAAACATCTATCAGATAGAGGGAAAGCTCATGAAAAGACAATCATCAAAGTCAGCAGCTCGCCTTACTCTTTCTTTGAGGAATGTATGGGCTTATAAGAGACTGTGGAACCCGAGTGTAAGTTTGGATATTGTTGATGAGGCGGCTTTTGTTTTGGTTTGGTTTCTCGGTCTGGAGCCGGAATAGAAATGTGATTTTTTTTTCCCGTGGGTTCAAGATATGCCTTCATTTACCTGCCCAGTCGAGCAAGAGGCGGTAAAGAAACTGGCCCTAGCCAAAGGCTGGCACTGCAAGGAGGCGAGGTTGGGAGTTTGGACTGGGAGCCAGAGCACAGAGGACTGGGACAAAGAGCGCCACAGAAGCCACCACTGAGGCAGGCAGGAGGGGGAAAGGGACGCGCCCAGGACTCGAGTGTGACAAGTGAAAAGTTAAGCAGGTACCTGAAGTTTATCTTGCCCAGATGTTAGGGCTTTTATGAAATGTCACATGAAGGGAACAGATGTACAACTTGCGAATGGGGCCACGCCTGCAAATACAAGGAAGGCGAATGCTTGGAGGGAAATCCAGGCATAAATCATCAACCTTGCTTTTCTAGATATCCATTTTCTCCTTTAAATATTTGCTTCCGGAAAGCGAGGGAACATATTAAAGCTAAGTGGTCTTCCAGGAGAAATCACCATTCCACTCGTGCCCAGTCAGTACAAGCATTCCCTAGGTTCTTTGAGTGCGGAGGTTTGGGGTGTGGGGCGTACTTTGCCCCCGCCCCAGTCTGTTTTCCTTTTTCACTTCCCCATCCCCCACATTTCTTTCTGGGCTTCTTGAAGACGTTTGATCCTGAGAAACATATCGGATCTCGGTTTGGAAAAGCTGAAACTAATCAATTGCCTTTTTGAAGGGGTAGAGAGTGATAAGAAGAGCGAAAGAATGCCAGGCCTGACAGACCCCAAACCTCCAAGATACTTAGATGGGCTGAAAGATGAGCGGGTGATCTCCCTCCTGGGGCCAGGAACCAATGCTCTGAGTATCCCTGAACCCTTGGGAAGGGCTTTTACCAAGATAAGTGACCGGTCTGATTGAGAAGGATTTTTAAAAATGACTTGTACACACACAAGACACTTTTCCTCCCTCCGTGTATGAAGGAAGCTCAGCTTGTAAACAATATTAAAATGAATTAGCAGTTGTCCAGTTGTGAAAGACAGTCCAATTTCTTCATCTATATTGAAAAGAAGTGTTCATGAAGTCGTTGTGAATATTAACATGTGGCACAGACCTGGGTCTCTACACTCCATAAGATTTTTAAAAATTTGTTGACTCATTTTAAGACTGTATGTTAAACACTGTATATTAACAGCTATGGCTCTTCTGTTAAATGCAACACTATTCCTACATCTCTATTAAATTGACATTGCATCTGGCTTGTCATATGGCCATACATATAACTCTCTAGACAAAATTTAAAAGTCAGGGTATTTTCTTCTACAATATTAAATCCAATTTTATTTTCTGAGTTTATCCTGTTCTTCATAGGGTTTCCTACAGATGTGGTCAGAAATGAAATACATTCAGAGTGATCACCTCAGCATTAAGGGTTGACAATTTTTTAAATGCCCAGGACCAGATAAGCAGATAGGTTCTTACTCTACATAGCAATTAATATCAATATTCATCCACCCATACCTAACCTTAATTTATTACCTTTAGGTGCATATCATATTATCTGGTTATAGCCTCCAAAGCATTCTGGTCCTAGACCTAGTGGTCAGATCCTGCTCCTCTGGGTTTGCCTGACCTCCAAGGAATCATTGGATTGAACCCCAATTCCTCACTGTAATGCTTTTTGGGGGGGACTTTCAGGCCTCCATTTTCTAAACATACAACTGGATGAAACAATCTTTTCTTTTTTTTCCTTCTTTCCTTTCTTCCTCCCTTCCCCTCAAAACTTAACACCAATCAAGGACTTGGACTGTTGTTGAAAGAGAACTTGAAGCAGAGATCATCTCCCTACTACAAATTTAGCAATGACTTATAATCCTTCTGAGAGGAATGTGGATTCACCCTAATGAAGTCAGTGCTCCATTCCTGAGGGCAGACTTTTACCTTCCAAAACGGTATTCTTTAAAGTGTTCTTATAAATTCCTTTTCCACATTATGACAGAAGGAAATTTCTGTTAGCCTGTGGCAATGGTTGCTTCTGGACTCACTGCACCCCTGACTTCTCTTGCTACTCACATCAACACACACCTTTTAAAACCTAACTTCGTAACATATAAGAGACCTGGAATGGAGAATCCCTCTTCCTCTTCCATCTCTCCCAGCCGGACTGAGTGAAACTTAAAACATGTCTCATAGATCAGTTTTCCTCCTCTGATGTTAGGTACAGTCCATGACCCGGATTTTCAAATAGCCCAGGCTGGAGTCTGCAATATTTAATCCAGTCAGCTATTAAATGTCCTCCGGCTAAATCAAGAGTATAAGAAAGAATCCATACCGGGGGTAATGATACCGAGAGCACTTTGGTGGAAGGAAGGGAGGGGGGGTTAGCTAGGAGTGGGCAGACAACTCCAAGGATCCTTTGATTTGGAAAATCCTGTTTTTAGAACTCCTGTCAGAGCAATAACAAAGCTAAGAAACATGAAAGAACAACTCTTTGTTCCAGGATATGGTTTTAATGAAATACTACTAACACACACACACACACACACACACACAAATCTATTAATAACCGCTTCAGAGACTCCGCTTTTCCTTTACCTATTAGGGACTGGGAGGGTTCGTAATGTGATCCTCTCCCTCTCCCCCTTTCCTGCTGCCTTCTTTCCCCAATTAAGCCAAAATGGTTGTTCTGATGAGCCCCGGCCGGCACGTAACTGCTAACTGAGGCTGCTTTCCGCATCCCCGGACCTTGCCCCAGCGCCAGCCTTCTTCATGCAAAGCCAGGCCCACGGGGATTTGGCTGAGAGTACCTCGCCTTCCTCCTTCCAAGCAGGGCACCCACACCTGGGGCGCTTTCCTGGTCCCGAGCTGGGGGAATTCTTAAGACCCCAACAAATGTGGCATCAGGCAGATGGCTTGCCTAAAATCTGCCTTCCTAGGCTCCCTACTGACCCTGCCAAGTTCTTTTTGTTGATTTAAACCACCCGGAGGGATTGCAACGAAGATAGCAAACGGGGTTGGGGGTAGGGCTGGGGATCCTAGAGGCAGGGGGTGGAGATCGTCAGAGAAAAAGCAACAGCATTTGGGAAGGGGGAAGAGGCAACCTCTTAGGCAGCAGGGATGAGGCATTTTAGCAGCCGCATCTGTCATCTGTAGCAGTGGACAGATAAAACCGTTCCTGATCAAAGACGCTGGTTCATAAATCACCCGTAAGAAATGGATTGTGAGGAGTAAAAGACACGTGTCGAGTAATCTCAACCCAGGAGTCTGCTTGCTGCCGCGCTGTTCCCAAAGACCCCTCCCGCGATCAATGCGTGGCTAGCGAGTCTCGCGACTGGGAATGTAAGATATGGGGTCCCCTTCCTGAACCTCCCTGGCCCCTATCCCCGCCGCCCCACGACCTCCTCCTCAGGCATCCGCCTGGGCCATCTCTGTTCCGGATTTGAGGTTATTTCAATACAGTCGGTTGCCCCAGCAGGGCAAGAGTTGCGTCTTTTTAGTTCTGAAGCGAGAAAGTTCCTGTCTCAAAAATCCAAGACATCTCTTTTTCAGGTCCCTTAGTGTCCTTACCCGCCCTAATAGTCTTTCCTCTGAGAAGAACGCAGAGATTTGCTAAGTATATGGTGCAAACAGAACGCAGCGGGGAGAGTTTAGCGAGAGCTGAAATTGGCTAGACTGGTGTTCGCTGTTCGGGTTTTCTAAGTTTCGGGCTATCGGTGTTTTGTACTTGGTTTTGCCGCCCTAGTGTAAGATCTAAGGGGCAATTGCTGTCCTCTGCCGGAGGACCAAATAGAATCTCTTTCCCCGCCTCCCACCTCCCAAGCCCCAGACTCTCTCGCACCTGCTTCCTCTGGTTGAAAAAAACAGGCGAAGGCGAATGTCCAGTCCGTGTGCTAAACGCTCTGGCCAGCTGTTGCGAGGACCTTAGAAACACTTACTGGGCGGGTTTAGAAACGCGGTGCGGCTATTTCCAAGAAGGCAGTAGACAATGCTAAGAAATAGTTTGTGAATTTGTGTGGGGGGTTTTACAGCGAAAAATGCCCCTTACCCCTTCCTCTTCCCTCAGTTTTAGCATTCTGCAGATAAGTGGGATTTTGCATATAATAGGTGTTTATGGTTCCAGGAATTGCTCTTTGATCTAGGATTTGAGGGGTGGAGTGTCTAAGCGGTCTCTAGACGCTTGTCTGATTTGAATGCTTTTCAGGATGATTTATGGCAAAAGGCTCTTTTCTGACACTTCCAGATGCCACAGCTCTTCTCTTCTAGGAAGGGATGGGGGAGACTCGCTTCCAACAGCTTTGCGGATAGAAGCCCTAGCGCCTAATACGCCTGCCAGTCTGTCATCCTAAATTGACAGTAGTGTGCACCAGCCTCCTTCGAGAGCTGCGGACACCTTTCCCGTCTTCTAACTAAGAGGGCGAAGTGTTCTGCTATATATGATGACAAAGCTACGAGGGAAATAGAGTCACCCGCCTGCAAAGTTAGGCTCTTCCAGTAAGTCTACTTTGTGCGATTGACCACCTGCTCCCCACCCGGTTGGTGGCTTGGCGTTAAGGCGATTTAACACTTCCTCCTTTACCCCCAATGTGAAGCAGGATAGGAATAAGCCCTCCATTGGGACACTTGGTGGTTTCAGCCTCCAGTCTCAGCCTCTGGCCACAGCGGAGCAGACCGAAGTCCTGGTTCCCGAGGGGTGGAGGCACAGGCAGCGTTCAGAAGCTGCAGGGTCGTCTGGGGTGGGGGTGAAGAAGGGGGAGGAGGTGATGTCTTTCCGAAAACTCCCTGCAGGCTCAGGACAGCGAGGCGAGGCCAGGAAAAATAACCCTCCCGACTCAATTACTGCGAGCTCCACCGTGAAGCTGAAAAGCTGAAATGTGCGCCGTGGCAGGGGGGCAGGTCAGACAGGGCGGACGCTAGCGCGATTTTAGGGGACCCCTAGGGCTGAGCGAGCTGAGAACACGCCGAAGGCATTTGTCAACCTGAAGCTAAAGGTGGGCCCAACCCTCAGTAGCCTCCAGCGGACGCTTTTCCCAAAGGAAAGGAGGTTTTCCAGTTACTACTTCTTCTAAATGTAATAGATTGGGGTGGGTGGCGGGTGTTTTCTTTCTTAGAGTGAAGGCAAATTAAGGAAGGAATGAGCCTGGCAGGCTAGGACACCAGTGGTTAAGAGGTTTGGGGCTAGGGCACTGCTAGTAAATGTCTGCTTACAGAGGAAAGTTCAGCCCTGAGTGATACTTTACTAGAATCCTAAAAGGTATGCATCTGTAATATTTGGGGGAACGGTATCTGACTATCTGTCTTTTGGGATATGTCTAGGACTTCACTCCTTTCAGGTTAGTAACTTGAAGGTCAATGATTTGCATACTCCATTGAAAAAAAAAAACGGCCAGTTTCCTGAATAAAAGAGAATGGATTAATTCTCTGAATAAACTTATTTTCCAATGCACAAGCTTTTCTCGTTCTCTATAACATTGCATTACAAAACACAGAACTAGATCAGAGTTTATTGGTTTATGTAGAACCGATCCTGATTTGATAAGCTTAATCATATGACAAAAAGGCATAGGATTTTCCCCTGCCCTCTCTCAAAGGGCAGTCTAAGAGTTTTTGAAAGTCACTGCCTTTTTTCTAGAGTTTGATCACTACATCAAAAGACTCAGGTCACCTCTTGTCTTTTCTGTATGTATAGAGCATAAAAATATTAAATAAAAAAAACTTTCCCAACTTCAAACCTATCGAATGTTTAACAGCTGAAGGATATTCATCTTTAGGAGGCAGGCCAAAATGTCAATAAAAGTTTAATTATTTCTGAAACATATGGGAGCACTTACAAAACCCAAAATGTGATACTAAGTATTGATATCGAGAGGAAACTTTACAATATACTTTCATATTTGCTGATCAAGACCTTCTACCCCCAAAAGGTTCCACAAGCCACAGAAATGTTTATTCTTCCTGACAGAGTTTCTAAAAGTAGTATAAAAGACAGGCTGGTGGCCAAAGGGATCACCTATATTCTGTGTAAGGAGAAATCAATATTGAACTCATATGTGTTTGTTTTCTGTGGAAAACTATCTGTATTATCTATGATAGCAAATATTATTTCCGTAAGAAATGGGCGGGGTGTACCTCAGTGTGGTCATTTTTGTTAGCAGCTAACACAAATTGCCTTCTGAAATGTTTCATCCAAATATTCTTCCTAGCCTATAATTTTGTGAGATGTAAAGCCATTGGAAAATGATACTGGTGGTGTTATTTCTATAGTTGGCTGTGATGAGCAAGACTGATGATGTGTGACTTGGAATAACCTCCAAAATATAAGTAGAATCTTTCGATAGCTACTCCTTCCACTACAAGCTGCAGTTTCTTTTCCAGGTATAGTTTCTAGAGGACTATTGATCTTTTAAACTTGGCATTCAAATTTCAGCTGTTGAATTGCAGTTAGTCTTTCAGTCAGCTGCTATATGGGGAACATTTCTTTGATAATCCTAGAGAGTTGGTCTGATGTTGTTGTCATAATGATTTTCCCTGTGGTTCTCTTCACAATGCCTGTTTCTTTGAGTACCTAGCTATCTTCCTCCCAAATTGAGCAGTTACCAGTACTAGCACTGATCTGTTGGTGACTTTTACATCTTCTTTGATTGGTTATCAATAGGCCCTCCACAACTGGAATAGTCTCTATTTCTCTCAGTGTTCATATTCTTTTAATTCAACCATTTACTTTATTAGAAGGACCCAGGCCCAATGTGTTTGAGATTTTTGCCCAAGGCCAATGTACCTTGGTTCAGTGCTTGGTTCTTTCCTTGGAGACATGGTTTTCAGATTTTAAGCAGGATAGTGAACTCCCAAATTGGCCTAGATACCAGAACTACTCAAACAAGAATTCCCTAAGGCTCACCAAGTTTCTCTTTTATTACAAAGTTTTGTGCAACAAAACAGGCAACAAGGTCCTTACTGACTTTTAATAAATGAAACTAGACACTAATCCATGAATCTACTTAACACCTGGTAAACTGCAAAGGCCAGGATACAAAAATGAGTATTACTATTTAGATATCACATTTTTTCATTTCCCAAGAATGAAAATGAGTATATTTATTGAAATTAAGATTCTAATATTTTGAATACATTAAATTTCAGAATACTTTTATTTTGATTTTGACAATTCCTGATGCAAAGCCTTGTTTGTAGAAAGGTGTCCTAAGACCATGATTTTTTACCTTTTATAAGGATAAGTAAGTACCACTAAGAAGATTCTTCTGAATTCAAGAGTGATGAAAAAGAAAGGTAATTTAAATAACATGTGCAGAAACTGTGCCCCAGGCAGAAAATAGGAGTGCAGTTTGCCCCATGGAGTAATTATGGACTGAGGCAGAACCAAAGGAGAGTGGTCTGTGGATATTTTTTACTACTCTGTGCAAATTATCCCAGAGACCTTTTCACTTTGTGATCTGTGATACCATTCTCGAGTCTAACATGATTCCCTAATAACTTTTCATGAGTTTCTGATGTGAAGAACAACATGTCATCAGATTGTAGGTTACACAGTTCAGAAAAATAACAACTTAGGTAAAGAGTGTGTGGACTTGCTCAATTGTACATCCACAGGTGACTCTCATTTACTCCTGTAAAATGATCTACTCAGTTATCTGTATAGACAGAGTTAAAAATCATCGAGATCAGCAGAAGCAATTTTGAATTGTTCACTCTTCCCCAAGTCATTTCCCCAAGTGACAGGCTGTGTGGGTGGCCACTAGGACACTGCTTTCATTCAAATAAATGAATGATGATCAGTCAACAAACAGCATTGATTTCTCACTGAGATGTAAGGGCCATTCAGAAGTGACAATGAAGAAGCCACTGAATCCAGAAGACTGGTCTCACCTGAAAATATTTCACTAATGCACAGTGGGGGCCCCAGAAGTGGCTGTTTTACCCCTGCTTTTCTTGATATTTTGGGGTGGTATAGAAAATTAGGTACCCACTACCTGTGAAAGAATAAAAGGGAGAAAAGAAAGTATCTCTGCATGAACATTCTGAAAGTATAAATTTTAGAACAAAATGAATAGAGATAAGACCAGGAACATTTTATTTTGCATTTACTGTTTTTCTTTTAATTTTTCATCAATCCATAACAACATCTTATCCATTAGCAATCACTTACCAGATTATGTAGTGTTTTGCCTACAGGAGCCTATCCATATCACTGATGTCATCCCAGCACCTTGCTTAGCATCTGGCACATGGCATTTTTGTTAATTTTAAATAACATCCCCCTTTATACTAACAGAAAATGAAGGCAGAGAGGCCAGAGTCCACATATAAAAGAACCCAAAATTATCAGTTTAGAAGTCTCCTAGTTTTGTGAAGAAGGAATTCATATTAATATCTCTTAAATTTATGGTTAGAATAGAAATCCAAGTAAGCACGTACGATGTTCAGAAGACAGTTATTAAAACATCAGATTAAGATGTTTATTTTACCTCAAGTCTTTTAGAATTAAAATAGCTATGAAACCCCAAACTGCCATTTGCCTATATGATCTCTTTGTTTTTATAAGTAAAGGGACACCCTTTTCTGAGGGCTTATGGCTTAACCTGATGAACAGGGCTTATTTCAGCCCCCTAAGACTTGTGGACCAACCACCTTTGTTCAGTGAATATTCCTCACAACCATATGTGGTAAACTTGGCACCCCAAAAGCAATAAAGAAGTTTAATGAAATACTTGGCTAACTTATTATCAGTCCATTTTAATGTCTGTGAAATTGATTCCACTTGATTCCTAAGACAGCTCCAAATAAACTCTCCATATGTGCTTCTTGACCAAACTAGGGCATCCTGTTCCAGAAGAGTCCATCCCTTCTTCTGATTCAGTCCAATGAAAGTTCATTTTCTTATTTTTCTGTGCTGTAAACAGCTGCCCTTTGCTCTGTCACCTCCTAGGACAGCATAATAACTAATAACTAAATTGTACTCATCAGTCTTTATCTTTCAAAAAACTGAAAATTTGAGTTATTCATTATTGGTATGCACCCATTGTTTCAAAGCCAAGGGTGGTGGTTTAGACACTGAAATGTAATTGATTGTGAATTGAAAAGAAGCATTCTAAAAAAGATTTTAGATCTGGTATGATTAGTATGAATGGAGAATGCTGCTTCTCCACCCCCATCTTTCTCCTGCCTCCCCTCCTCACTCCAGGGATGCGGTGAACTTGTGTAATTTAAGGCAGGTGGTCCACATAGTGGGCTGACCACAGAGGATGAGAGAGTGTGCATTTGATACCCTGACTGCTGCTATTTAATAGACTTTAAATATACTCTATTATTTGGCTTTTGGCTATTACATTTATTTTCACTTTCTTTCAAAGGCTTTTCCCTTTCATTTCGTCATTTTCCACACACCAAAATGTAACCCTGGTCCAACAGCACCAAAGAGAGGATTTATCTATATTGTCATCAAGCTGGATGAAAACAAAATATCAAAGGGGAGCAGAGGGCACCAGTATATTTGGCTCTTGAATGCTGACACAAAATGCATGCATTTTTCTTTGCCTAGGTAATAACAACACTTTATTTTTATATAAAGCCTTTCATCTGTGAATCTCAAAGGCCTTCAAGATGTTGTTTGGGTCTGGCATTCTTCAATTGGCTGCCCTTTGTCTCTTTCAGTAAGGAAATATTGCTGTTGGATGTCATTTCATAACTGAACTGCACTTGGGTATGCATATTCAGAGGTCCAAGGGCATCGGGTGTTTCTTGAATGGATCAAATAAATGACCAGTTATGACATTCTCAAAACAACCCTTCGGGGAAGATGGGTGGCAAAGGTGATTATTGAATGTGCAGGTGGAGCAGTTGTGACACAGCAGGGTTAAGTGACTCACCTGAGGGCACACAGTGCAGTCTTTGTTACTGCTAGAATTAGAAGCCCATGTACCAGAGCATGAGCAGGGCTGTGTTTCCCTGACATCTTACCTATCTGCTTCTTCTCCTTTCAAAATGAAAAGCTCTAAGAAAAGGCACCCTGGTGCAGAAAAGAAAACATACCAATGCAAGGGAGAAAAGAGTAACAGCTTTGGACTTATTGAAAATAAAGAAATGTGTCTAAATGAGCCTAAATATAAGAATATTGCTTGAACATTGATTAGAAGCATGATTTAAAGTTTCATCACTTTGAAGTTAGAAAGCATGTGTTAATCTCAGCCAGGGAGAAAAGGCATACTGTGTTTTGTTATATGCAACATAGACACACACACACACACACACACACACACACACACACACACATAGCTATATACATGCACACATATGTGGATGAATATATGTATGCTTTAAGTTACCTGTATATTTCAAAACTTAAGAAGCATTTTTATTTTTTATAAATATCTTATTCTTTCCTAGATTTTTTTTGTCTCTGATATTCAAACTTAGTAATTTGCCCTAACATCACAATTATTAGGCTGAAGAGCTCTGAAATATAGACTATTCTTTCTTGACATCATTATGTAATTTACTATTAACCAGGGTTTGACTTAAACACTTTTGTTTAAGTTGCTTAAAGATTAAGTGTCTATTTTAAATCATTCATATCTTTACTAGCCAATATTAATCTTATTCAAAAGCTCATAGCCATGTGACATGCATATGAGACACAAGGAATGTATATGTTTACCTGATGATCAGTATGCTTATTACTGATCATAGAAATGACAGGTAGCAGGGATGTGTATTGGCTAGAAGTCTTCTATAAAGTACTAGTTTGTAGTTCTTTATCACAATTTCCTTTTTCACCTCCATCAAAGTAAGGGTTTTAAACTGGAAACTTTCCTTAGGATCCATTCTGTGTCTTTCCACTGAACATTTATGTGTTAATATCCTCTTGGGACATCTATCATGATCTATGTTTAATTTAAAAACTCATTTTGAAGTTTGGGCCAGTTATCCTAACTCTGCTTTTACATGTAAAACAACTTCAGTATTTCATTCCAGTGAGAGTAGCTAATGAAAGGACTATGTATATTTTTGACAGAGAGGACTTCATAATAAAGGAGACTAGTTTTCATCTGAGAATAATTATACATTTGAAACAAAAACATTTTTAAAACAAAATTTATTTGTTTTCATTGTTCTTTCTTTTATTTTATATTCAATTTGAGTTTTTACATTGGAATTTCTCTTTCATGGTAAATGATTATTACATGTAGCCAGAAAAAGTTCTGGAACAATTCTAATAATCATACATATTGAAGCTGTTATTCATCCATCTTATTTGTAGTTATTTATTTTTTAAAAAGTCACAGATATATGTCTTTTTAATTTTCTAAGTTTAGAAAAATATAGATCTAAGCTATGTAATTTAGAAAGTTTAGCAAAAGCTGCTCCATATATCGCATTTTTTTTATACTGTGGATAGAAATCTTGAAGTGATATGCTCATGTTCTTTATCTGTGCATATCATCTAGGTTCTCAACTTCATTTTGATCTGCTCCAGAAGAAATATGCATAAACAAGCAAGAATAATGATGAAAAAATGTTAAAAATTTAATTATCTTTGCCTGAATTTGGGCTTCTACAATTTGTACTGCATTTTGTTTCTCTCATTCATGAATCTTTGTTGCTTTGTGCTTTCTGTACAGATGAGGTAGTTTTAAGAACATGAAATTATGAAAGATGCTTAAAAATATTTCTTCCTTTATTAGATGATCTAAGTATGGTGTTTTGCTCATATTTCATATCTACAGCAATCAGATCATTAATACTGCCCTTTTTGATGTCATATGTATCCTTGTTTTGAATTTATGAAGTCTTTTGCTTTATTCATTTTGCCTTAAATGAGAGTTCCATTACACATGTATAGTTTAGGTGTATAGAGAAAAACAAGTTTAGTTTAATAGTTTAAACTTTTCCGTGTACTAGTTGTGTTTTGGCCAATTAACTGAATTTATCTGGACATCAGATTTTCTATAATTGGAATTATATCAAAAGCATTATCCTTCTGTCATTCTATGATCTAATATCTCAGGCAGTGCCACAATAAAATACAATGTAAAATTGATGTTTTAAATTAAATTGTCAAGAGGGTTTTTTGTTTTTTGTTTTTTACTGCCAGATGGAAAATTTTAAATATATAGGATCAATTAAAATGCTGTTTTTTCTAAAATAACTTAAAGATTGTAAAGTGAAGTATTATTTTAAAAATCCAAAAATTCTTTCTGAATCTCAAGATATACAGTTAATAAAAATAAAAACTTGAGATCTGAGAACAAATACAAAAATAGTGATAATTCAGTGTCATTTCCTTGCTATGAAAAGTCTTTTTCTAATAGCTTTACTTTGTTATTTTCTTGTTAAAGAAAGTAGTTGTTACTAAGTTGCTTAAAGAGTGAGTCTATCTTAAATCATCCACATCTTTACTAGTCAGTATTAATCTCATTCAAAAGTTCATATCTTCAAACTTAGTAATTTTCCTTAACATCACAATTATTAGGCTGAAGATCTCTGAAATATGAACTACTCTTCCTTGACATCATTATGTGATTTACTATTAACCAGTGTTTGACTTAAACGCTTTTGTTTAAGTTGCTTAAAGATTAAGTGTCTATTTAAAATTATTCATATCTTTACTAGTCAATATTAATCTTATTCAAAAGCTCATAGCCATGTGACATGCATATGCGACACAAGGAATGTATGTTTACCTAATGATCAGTGTGTTTATTGCTGAGCATAGAAATGACAGGTAGCAGGGATGTGTGTTGGCTAGAAGTCTTCTATAAAGTACTAGTTTGTAGTTCTTCATCACAATTTCCTTTTTCACCTACATCAAAGTAAGGGCTTTAAATTGGAAACTTTTCTTAGGATCCATACTCTGGAGTATTTCTGTTTCTTGTTTTGTTTTGTGGTCACTAACCACAGAGAAATTTGTCTTTTTTTACATATGATGGAAATAATTTACTGCTTTTAGAAATATTAAACCACAAAAAAACCCCAATGTTAAAGAAACATTATGGGTCTGTCGAAGCCCTCAAAAAGCCAGGAAATTGAGAGTTAATGCAGAAGCTCTGATCTGGCTCTGTCCCAGGGACTTAAGGACTCTGAAGAATGACAGGTAGTACCCAGCCCACAGATATGTAAAAACAAAAACAAACACTGCATTGGCAGGGTGATGTGGTAGAGGGCACCCGTGGTTAGGGCAATGTATCTGAGACACTAGTTTTCACGTCTACTTAATATAAAATAATATTCTTTATAAACCCCTATTCTTATCCTAATGTGTAGGTTAAAAGTCTAAATTCAAAGATGTCTAATATGACCAGGTAGATTTTAATTGATGATATTGATATATTTAATGATATAGGCTTGACAAAAATAATGTTCTCGAATGAGTTTTAGAAGTAATATTCATTTGAATAATATGTGCATGTGGTATACATGGCAGAAATTATGCTTTTAAGCTGAACTTTTTCTTACTGATCTCACTTAAAAGGCCAGAAATCCAGGCTCTTCACCCAGATTAGGTCTCCAGAAATAAAAATCTCCTTTTTGTACCTAACATAGAAGCAAAAGTTCAACTGTAGAAGGCATATTTTTAAGTGTTGCTTTTCAAACATTATTTTTCATATATTCATGTAGAAACTGAAAATCATGAATCAGTCAAGAAAGCAGATTTGTACTGATAAAAACATTTCATCTGATTTGCTATTGTATTGTATTGAGTTCATTTAAATTACCAAACATTTTTCTTCAAGATCTTACAATTGTAACAAATTAGAATAAATAAATATTTTAATTTTAAAAATCTTAACAATTGCCCATTGTTTTTATCTTAATATTTAATTGTTGTTTAGTGCATAGAACATATCTTGGATTTTGAATAAGTACATTTATACCAAAAGTGGTATTGTTTTTAAAGAAGTTACTTAAAATGTGATTTATCATCACAGTTAAGCTTAATTTATATCAGAATGTCCTTCTGTATTGAGTACAATGCTTTAAAACTTTTAATGTATAAAAATAAAAAGATTGACAGTTCTCAAACTATACACTTCCCGTTGGCAATATTATTCAAAGGTCATAATCACATAGGGATAATAATATTCTTTTGAAAGTATTTTGGTTGAATTGGAATTTTATCAAAAGAAATAAATGATGATAATTAATTGATAAACAGTATATTACTTCATTTATAGCGGTAATATTTGCTCTTTTGTGAATGATAAAGAAGGGTGGTAATATCCAAATGTATTCGTTATTTAAGTAAGCAAATTTGGACTTGGAAAGTTAAAGATAAATTTACTTGAGTTAGAAAGCACAAACAACTTTCAGTTTTAATCAAAAAGAAAATAACATTTTTTGGTTTTTGCCTCTCCAAATACAAGTTTTTATTTTAAAAAGCGCTCTACCTATTTTATAAGCAAATTAATTATAAATTGTATTAATTTATATATTTAAAAAATACCCAATCCCAATATACAATTAAATTTTATTAAAAGCTAATAATATCTGCCTACACTAGTGATTTCAGTAAATACTGGCAAAGTAAGAAATATTTAACAATCTACTAAGCAAGGAGTAAAATTTAATTAAATTTAATTGATGCTTTATAGAAATACCTTCTGTACTGATTGAATCTTACAAATTAAGATCTAAAAATCTTGTGAAATGTTTAAAACATTATTGAATAAAGATTATATAACAAAGTATTTACAGATTCTGATGCATAATTAAAATTTCTCACATTACATATTTCAAATTATAGGTTTGATTGGGTTGCAGTTATATGAAAGTAATGAAATTATTAAACCTACTTTTAAACATAATTTCCCCCATAAACATGGAAAACATGTTATCAAAGGGAGAACTGAGTACAACTTGTCATTAGACACTTCTAGAAATTAAAATTTGTAATTTTAATAATCACAGCTTTGCAAAAAAGAGGAGGTTTGCTTTTTTTACTCTGGTCCTAAAGGAGGGCTTTGACACATTTACATAGCAAACTTAGTCAGTGTTTGGAAATGCTTTGTAGTGGTCAAAAGCTGTGCATTTCCTTCTGTTGATCTGATTTTTTTTCTTGCAATAAAGTAAATTAATAGAAGATGCATCAAACAGGATTATTGCAGATGTGCACATACTGCAGTGCTAATTGCTCTTATTTTTTTTTTACAGTCAAACCCTGCACATGCTTTAATTTATATTTGCCTGAGTTAGCTTTTTAGTGAATTAGCGGCACTCTGCCACACACTGAATAGTAATGTGCTTGCGTCACTCGATTATCTCAGATACATTATTGCCTAGAATCCATGCTTCTAATTTCTTTACCACCCACACCCATTCCTTTCTTCTGTTTGGAAGGCTGATTTGTGTTAATAAGGGACCACCAAGCCATTAACTCTAGGTCATAACTAGCATTGTGCATAGAGAGTGTGGCTTATGATCATATCACATTTTAACTCTTCCTCCAGCATTATCCTTGTTTCCCTCAATGCTTTCAAGAGGCAATAACTCCAAATGCCTCGCATGGAAATGATAAACTGCCTGTTGTGCCTTTTCTTTGAAGGAGTTCTCCTGCAGAGTATCATATTTAAATAAATTGCCATTGAGTTTAGCAAGCAGCACAATCATGCCCATTGAGGTGGAGTCTTTTGATCATATTTTGTAATGCAATCAAGGATCACATGAGGATTCTCAAACAGACCAGCCTTGCTGTGTGCTAACTAGGCGACAGGAGAAAGAGAACATTACTTGCTCTGAATTCCACTGACATAACAAAGCACACCTGTATCCCATATACTACAGACCCTAAGGCAGTGGCCACATATACAACCAGGAAATTTTTTTCACTTGATTGATTAGTAATTTCAATCAAACTATTTGATTTTTAAGAAATGCCAATATACTCAAAATGTCATAAAGGATGAAATATGTGCTCAGAAACACAGGACTTATGTACTTTTCTGCAAGGGAATGTAGTAGATGTGAGCAGGAGATCTGGGCTCTAGGTCTACTTGTTTGTTGATTGAGTCAGATAACATCTTTCCCAAGGTTTTCCCTTCTTTCACTTCTTATGCAGACAATAATGGTCATTTTTATGCAATAAGTGTCTTAAAGATTAGAGGAGAAAATGTTCAAAGAGGACATTGGGGAAAAAACACCATACAAATGTACTGTTCTGATAACTATATAGACTGTATAAGAGCAGTGTTCTTCTCTCATTGCCTCTTTGTGAAAATTTTCCCCTATTATTATTTCTGAAAAAAATAAAGGACTTGGGATATCTGTCATCTACCAAAAATACAGGGTCACTAGTGAAGAACTGCCTGTTGACAAATTAATGGAGGAAACTTGGAGACACTGCTGTACTTCAGCAAATAGATTTAAAAAGAGGCAGCAGATGAAGAAGTAGGCCTAGTAAAGAATTTCCTGTTATATTGGTCCAGTATTCAGACTTTCTGTAAAACTCTGAAAAATGAATGAGAAAGAACTAACTGATACCATCCCAAATCATTTCCTGCTGACAAATACTGTTTGGTAACTTGCTACCCTGCCTACTCTCTCCCTCTTGTTTTTAATAGCCAAGGAAGAGAAGTGAGAGAATGAAAAACTGAGAAAATAATTAATAAGCAGAGTTGTTTTTTTAATCTCTACTAAGATCAGTTAATGGAAATGTCATTTTTTTTTCTCTATAATGATTCAGTGTAGAGGTCTAGTCCAAGACTGATACCTCACCTTTCTGCCTAAAGGGAAAGGAACCAAGGGGACTAGAAGTAGGGATAGCATATCTTTGGTCCTAAACAGTGATGAGTGAGCCTGTTTCATAAAAATTAAGCAGTGCTTATCATTCTGCATCCTTATTTTAAGCAGAATTTTAGGCAACATGTATGTTTTCTCTAATCCTCAAATTACAGTGTGATGTATACATAACACTCATTTTACAAATAAGGTAATAAAGTTCAGAGGGGCTTTAATAATTTACCTAAGGCTCCACAGTAATTACTTGACAAAGCTAGAAGTTCATTTTAAGTCTGTCTAGCTGAAAGCACCATGACCTCATCCTTCCCAGACCAAAATGGCCACTCTAACAGGGCTAAGGCAATACAGCTAATTACAACCTGACAATATTCTTATATATTCTGCTAAAACATTGTCCAAACATTACTTGTCTTGTTAGTAAAGTAGGATTGAGTATTCATTTGTTGTAAATATAGCACGTGTGATTAAAAACTGGGTGGTATTTTTCTGAAAAGAAACAAAAATCATTCATCTTTTCTAAAACTGGTTTTCTCATAACTTGACTTCAACTAATCTTGTTAATCAGGACAATGAAGAAAAAATTTACAAGACCCATGAGTCAGCCCATTGCAGTTTCTCAGTGTCAGCATATGGTCTTGAGCTCAGACGCATCATTTTCACAGGGTGCATCTTTGGCCATTCCTTACTGGGGAGGTGGGAGGAGAGGGAGGCAGTCTGCTTTGTTATACATTCAGGAACGCAATTAAATGTCTTTTTCCCCAAAGGCAACTCGGCAGTTTTGGGCTTGATGCCCACATTGTTAAAGCTGTGTTTGTTCTCAAGCCTTTAGAAGGATTTTTTAATATTTTAAATATTCCTGTTTCTTCATGTCCCCTCCCTATTCTCTAGAGGAATTGTTTAAATCATATGATTGATCTATTTTTAGGGAGCAATTCTGTTATAACTTTTCAGCAGGGTTACTTGTTTCCTTTTAACTCTATGATAATTTATAGGGCCCTTTAGTTGTGTTCATAGAATTTCTATCAATTTTGGTCCTAGTGTCACCTGATTTTTTTAATGCCTTATGAATTAAACATTCTGTATATTGCTGAAAGTCTTTCTTCCCAGATGTTGCATAATATGTTCTAAAAATAAGTGAAGTTTCTTTTCCCTCCATATTCAATGGTAATGATTGAATTTTAATATGGAATAGAAAAAATATATAGGTTCCCAATGAGTGAATTAAATTAAGGTACAGGCCATGTGTCTTCTTCACTTGCCTGAGATCTACCATTCACAGCTACATATGGGTGAGGCCCTTGGCTTCCAAGATCAGTTCCCTTGATTAAATTTTCCCCTTGTGTCAGCTCAGCAACATGATGGTATGCAAGCTGCCCAATCTCTCATGGCTGTTTTCACCTTTACCAAGTTGGTGACATTGGTGCCTATCCCTAGAGCATGGCAGATTAAATGGGGTCATCTATGTGAAGGATTTAAACCAATGTGTAGCACATCATATTGCCTAATAACTACTTAATCTTCTATTGTTAAGCAACTATTATCATTTCAGAAAGCATGAAAAAAATAATTCTCCCACAGTCATAATATGTATGAGGAGCCTAGTAGGAGGTTATCATGTGGGACTGCATCCATAGACTCCTTTATTATGACTGTCTCTCCTGCCTTTCTAGCAGGACCTGTGTGGCAGCCTTCTTCACCCTAACGGGTGCTCCAACCACAGGAAAATGAACTAGAGTAAAGCATGTTTTGGGTGTTATGTATGACTTTACATATGGTTAAAAACTCCAGGCATTTGAACTTGCTATCTTGCTCATCAGTGTCACATGTAATCTGCTTCATCATTCAAATCAGAGGAAATAATATGTTCCGCATTTTTATGAAATGCAGGACTCCCTTGCAATTCCCAAGATCTGAATTTGGAACTGGAAATGAACCATCCCAGAACTAAGTTAAAACTAATGTTGTCAAGCCCAGTATCATGATTCAGAGGGAAAAAAAGAAAAACATCCAACCAAGGTTCACCAAATAAAGGTTTTATCAGTCCCTTTGGTCNATTCTCCCATTCTTGGACATCAGAGCTTCAGATTCTCTGGCCATTGGATTCTGGGTTTTGCATGAACTGCTCCCTGGGTTCTCAGGCCCAACAGACTTAGACTGTTAGGTCAGTGCCCTTCATTATCAGGCTAGTGGACTTGGACAGAGCCATGTCAGTGACCTTCATGGTTCTTCAGCTTGACTAACTATGGAATTTCTCTCTCTCCAAAATCATGTGGGATAATTTCCTAATAAATTCCTTTTCATGTATCTATCTATGTACCTACCTACTTATTTGACTGCATTCTTTTGGTTTTTGTCTCTCTGGAGAATCCTAATATACTACCCTATGCCTCTATGCTCTCTAGCCCTGAGTGACCGCTAATCTACTTCTTATCTTTATTGAATAGTCTATTCTGAACATTTCACATAAATGGAATCATATAATGTAGGGGTTTTTTTTTGTTGTTGTTGTTTTGTAACTGGCTTCTTTCATTTAGCACAGTGTTTTCAAAGTTCATCAATGTTGTAACATAAAGCAATATTTCACTACTTTTTATGATCCTTGTTTGAATGGACCGCATTTTGTTTATCCATTTATTAGCTGATGGAAATTCAAATTATCTCCACTTGTTAGCTATTACAAGTAATGCTTCTTTTTTAAAAAAATGTTTTTTTATTTGTAGTTGAACACAATATCGCTATTTTATTTATTTATTTTTATGTGGTGCTGAAGATCAAACCCAGCGCCTCACACATGCTAGGTGAGCACTCTACCACTGAGCTACAGCCCCAGCCCCACAAGTAACGCTTCTATAAACAATCATGTGCAAGTTTTTGGTTTGGATGTCTGTTTTTTTATTCCTCTTGGATAGTTGGAAGTGGAATTGCTGAATCATATGATATCTCATGTTTACCAGTTTGAGGATCTGCCTGAGTGCTTTCAAAGTGTCTGCACCATTTTTGCAGAACTGTGTATTCAAATCTTTCAGTGATTTTGAATTGGGCTATTTGTCTTTTATTATTGAGTTGTATGTATTCTTTGTATGTTCTGGATATAAGTCTCTTACCGTATGTATGTTTTACAGAAGTTGTCTTCTGTTTTGTGTTTCCTTTTCCTTTCTTGATAGTATCCTTTAAAGCATGAAAGTTTCCGTTTTGGTGTAATTCAGTTTACTTCATCTTCCTTTATTGCTCATGTTTTACTTTTTTTTAGACAGGAAATTCACTTTATTTATTTATTTATTTGGTACAGGGCATTAAACCCAGGGACACTTTGCCACTGAGCTACATCCCCATACTTTTTTTTTTTTTTTGAGAGTCTCCTGAAGTTGCTGAGGCTGGCCTCAAAATTACAATCCTCCTGCTTCAGCCTCCTGAGTCACTGGGATTTATAGGCATACACCACTATGCCTGGATTTGCTTGTACTTTTGTTATCATACATAATAAATCCTTGCCAAAATCTAAGGAAATCCACAAATTTTCTTCTAAGAGTTTCATATTTTGTCTCTGAAATTGGAGTGTTTGGTTCATATTGAGTTAATTTTGTGTGTGGTCTGAGGTATGGGCCCAAATTCATTGTTTTGCATATGGCTACCAAGTTGTGTGAAGCACAATTTGTCAGATAATTATTTCCCCATTGAATGACCTTGGAAAATCAGTTGACTATAGTCACATGGGTTTATTTCTAGACTCTAAATTCTACTCGTTTGATCATTATGTCTATTCTTATGTCAGGATCACACTGTCTTGATTAAGGTTGCTCCGTAGTAAATGTGAATCTCATTTTGATAATTTTTCATGATTGTTTTGACTGTTTTGCTCCCTTAACAAACATTGCTGAAAGAAATTAAGGAGTATCTACATAAATGGAGAAAATTCCATGTTCGTGCACGAGACTTAATATTATTAAGATGACAATACTGGCCAATTCATATAAAAATTTTACTCCCCAGTAGATTCCCTACTGACTTCTTAGTGGAAACTGGCAAGCCAATTATAAAATCTGTGTGGAAATTAAAGAGACCAGAATAGACAATTGTGTGGCTTCCAATTACAAAATCCATAGGTCTCCAGAGGATTTGACCTGCTGAAAGGCATCCTAATAACAAAAAGTTCAAATACATAATTTGATATAAGTAAGTAAGATATAAGTAAGTTCTTTAACTTTTTGTTGATAAAATTATAATAGAAATTGAAAAACTAAAGAGATCCTTAATTTTTTTTCCTTTTTTAAAATTTTTTTTTGCTTTGGATGGAATGGGAGAATCATGAAAAGTATGAAATTTATATTAAGCCTTTATAAAGTAGTAGAATATAGCAGTGCATTTTCTATTTTCTGATTTTATATATTTCCCTCTTAACTAACCATACAATTTATTATGTCTTTCAAATATGATTTTTTTTATTCTTCCTCATGTTAAGGAATCATATGTTGTATATCTTTGTCCTTCTAGAATCTAGAATAATTACTGGTACATAGTAGATATTTAGAAATTGTGTCAAATATTATGAATACTTTCAACACTGATTCTTAAGTTGCAAACCTATTTTCTCTTAAGAAGTGTTGTGAGGGTGCTAGGGTTGTGGCTTGGTGGCAGAGCAATTGCCTAGTACATATGAGCCACTGTGTTCAATTCTCAGCACCAAATAAATAAATAAATAGAAGTATTGTGTCCATCTATATCTAAAAATACATATATGTATTTTTAAAAAGAAGTGTTGTGAGCTCGCAAATTTTCTGCCAAGGGTGCTGTTATTTGAGAAAGTATGAGATGATGCATTTATTTAACAGCTTCCTGTAATCTCATCTAGTAGCATAAAGAAGCCAAGTAAGCCTCCACAAAATTAATTGTGTGTATATTTGGTGTCCACGTAGGTAAGAAGCACAAATATGCAGAATTATCTGCTCAGGTTTCATTTTATGCAGAAATAATATTACAGGTGACTTGTCAGGTAGTAAGAATAAGTAAACTAGAGAATCCATTAGAATGGTTAACAAACTCATGAAGAAGGAGATTAGGTGGTGCTGATATGTGCAGGTAGCAGCTAGTGAATTCCACAACTGGAACAGAAGAGGTGGAACTTAGGAACAGATTGGGGCAACTGTTTCACACTGAGGTCCAAGACATAAGAGTGTAGGAGGCAGATTTTAATCAGTCCCTAGCCTGTATTTGATGACATAAATGGGAGCCTATTTGCTTTTCATATTTTAGATATGTAATAAATGGTCTTATTTCATGGTATTTTTTCTTGGAGGGAAGAAGAGAATTCACATTTTTTAAAAATATTTTAAATATTTATTTTTTGGTGTAGATGGACACAACACAATGCCTTTATCTCCATGTGATGCTGAGGATTGAAACCCCGTCCCGCCCGTGCTAGGCGAGCGCTCTACTGCTGAGCCACAATCCCAGCCCCGAGAGTTCACATTTTAACACTACTTCTAAATGGGTCTATCAACATAGGTAACTCATTAACAAGCAGAGGTGTCTAGTGGCATAAATTCTACACCCATTTTACAGATGAGGCAAAGGAAATTCAACGAGTTTAATAAGGTAGCCATAGACATATAGCTAGGCAGTAGCAGAATTGGGGTTTATGCTACTGTATTGCACCACAGATTACAAAAATGGGAAATTCAGAATATGAAGCTTCTACCACAAAAGAGTAATCAGTCCCAGATTGCATTTCTGCTAGAAAACTGGACAAAAATATATGAAGCAATCATTTTCAGATATTAGACTATAGACAGTACAGGACTGTGATCTTTGTAAAAGAAAATAAACCAATTAAGCCTCACAACGGTACCAGCTTTCTGCCTGAAGGAGTTTTCTGGACTATGGGGCAGGAAGGAGGAACAAAGAAGAGCACAACAACTTCATGAGTAAAAGAAGAGATGAGAGTTCTGGGCGGCTGAGGCAATTTAAAACACAAATGCTGGAGAGCAGGGAGCCAACTAGGAAAGGAACACTGGAGTCTGCATGAGTGTCTTGAATCTGTAGCTGGTTATGAAACCATGCTCACATAGGAGGGAACTTCATGAGGTCGGGAGCTACTGGGGAACTGTAAGCTGAACAACTCTTAGAGCTCACATGGGAATGGAGGATATTTCAGTTCCAGCAACTAGACAAAAAACTACCTGTTGAATACCTGGGCATTCAGCACTAAATACTAAAGTACAATGCCTTAATAGTAAATCAAAACTAGATGTAGAGTAAAAGGCATTCTAGACTTGCCCTGATATAGTTTAAAACTAAACTTGGAAACAATCAAGCTGTCCTGCAGGTTACTTAACTGCCAGTCAAATCAAAGTTCAACACATTCTAAAGAAATTGACTATATTCAATCAAAACATATGGGAGGGGAAATAGAAGCATAACGCTGTAAATATTTCACTTATTATGTGATGTCTTATAATATTACTTGAAAATACACAGCAATGTGTTAAAGATGAATATTATAAACTCCTGAGCAACTGTTTAAGAAAAACAACCAAAACAAAGAGATATAACTAATAGACAAAACATACTGATTATTCTGAAAACTAAAATGATAATTTAAAACACATCAGAAAAAGAGAAAAAAATGAACAAATAATCGATAAGAAAAAATAAAAAAGAGCATGCACTTAAACCCCAACATATGAGTAATTGTATTAGTTGACAATAGTTTAGACATCACAATTAAAAAGTTGAGATTGTGGAGGATGGGTTTGTAGCTCAGTGGTAGAGCGCTTGCCTAGCACGAGTGAGGCATTGGGTTGGATCCCCAGCACCACATATAAACAAATAAATAAAATAAAGTCATTGTGTCCATCCACAACTAATTTTTTTAAAGTTGAAATTGTAAGAATGAATTAAATAAACTTGACTATATGCAAACACTAAGTGCTTCATAATACAGGAAGCTATTCTATTGCTTGTTTTGCCTCTTCAGCTTGTGGATTTTTAGCTTTTTTTTTTGTAGCATGTCTTGTAATTTTAAAAATTATTGTTAACAGCTAGACACAATGCACTTAGGTGAGTCGGCCTTTAGAACAGAATTTTATGTTCACTGTAGATGTAGATTAAAATTCCCTTGGGTTTTTGTTTTGTTTCTTTTGTTTGTTTTGTGTCTCTCTTGTTTAACCGTGGATCCTTGGACTTCTTCAAGTGCTACTGTTCAGAGAGAGTCTGTGTCTTGCAGCTCATTTATCTACAATCCACGATCTTATGGGTAGTAAGATGAAGAGGGGAGGGAAGATATTCTATAGATTAGGATTACACGTTAATCTTTTAGTGGCCCTATGTCCTTGAGCTAAGAGATGACTTCGCAAGTGTTTCTCAGGAGAAACAGGAAGTATAAAGAAGGCTAAAGTAGGAGAGATGTCCTTCGTTCAGTGGGATAAGGCACTGGTCAAGTCTTTACTATGAGGAGTAGGAAGAATAGACCACTGTTACACTCAAGAGTGTATTTCAGAATGGTAACCCTACATCTTCCCTGCTAGAGCCATGAGAGTATCTTCTTTGCTCTTACCATGAGGACTTGGTAGGATTCCTGGGAGTAAGTCCATAGGAGTCTCTCACACTCACACTAGTCCACACTCCAATAATCCAGTAATTCAATAATAATTCAATTGAAATTGAAGTGTTACTACCATTCATGACTCTGATGACTTTTGCTTCAGGATTTGTCTCTCCAGATTCAGTGTGTGATTTACCCATAGACCTTAGTTCTTCAATGAGTCCAAAAAAAGTAACTAATTTTCAATGTGTTCAATTTATTTTTTCCTTATTTTAAGGATAGGATAGTGGCTTCTGATTTCATTACAAATTGAAGAGGAAACCAGTCATATCCATTCAATTTTTTATTTCAGTTATTATAATTTTTAGTTTCACAATTTCTATTTGATTCTTCTTTACATATGCTACTTCTTTGTTGAGACAAATAAACAGCTTGTTTGTTTCAAGAGTATTTGTAATTGCTTATTGATGCATTTTTTATGATGGCTACCTTAGAATTCACATCAAATAATTCTCACATCTTTGTGTTAACATCTCTTAATTGTATTTTCTTATTAAGTTTGAGATGTCTTTGCATGACATGAGTTTTTATTGAATGTTTTGGGTATTATGTTACAAGACTCTGGATCTTATTCAAATTTTGTGTTTTAACAAGCTTCCTCTCACACCTCTCCACTGAGTGAAGGAGGTGAGGGTACTTTATCACTATTGCCAAATGACAGTAGAAATCCAGATTAGTGTTCTCAATAGGTCTCTGCCGATACCACACTGGCCATTTCTTGGGTCCTAATGTCATTGATTTGTGTGTCTTCTTCTCCCAATTGTCTTATATTTGTTGTGTTTATAACATCTAGACTTTTACAGTTCTTCAATAAAACATTCTACTTATTCACCAAAATAACTAAATTTAAACAAGCCTCACCTTACAAAAAAATTGAAAAGATTTAGTTCCTAATTTTTTTATGAAACCAGTAGCAACTTAAAACTACATACAAAGGTTAGAAAACTTAGACTAACATTCCTCGTGAACATAAATACAAAAATCCTTTACAGAACATTAGCAAATTGATGTTGACAATTTATCAAAAATGTAATGCACCATGACTGAGGAATGTAAAGTTGATTTTACACTTAGAAATTAATCAATAAACTTGGGAATAGTAATAGACTAAAATACCTAATATGATCTTAAAATGTACCAAAACACCTACTTGAAAAAATTAAACATCAATGTGAAAAACTCCAGAAGACTTAATATAGGAACTTTAATCTAATTAAGGACAACTATTGCAAAGATATAGCTTACTATTCAATGATTGAATATTTTGCCATTAGAAACCATCAAGAACCAACCAAGGATTTCTTCTATCAGCAATGTTATTCAATATTATACTGAATTTCATAGGTGCTACTAAAAAGCAAGAAGAAATGGAACATAACAATTAGAGTAAGGAAATACCTCTACAATAACTGGATAGCAAGCCACAGATTTAGAGAAAATGTTCAAAATACGTATCTCTTACACAACACTTGTATTTATCATATACAAATAACTTATACAATATCAATAATAAGAAAAATCAACCTAAATTGGACAAAAGCTTCAAATACACATTTTACAAAAGATTTACAAATGACAAACATACAAAAAGATATCAAGGAAATGCAAATTAAAACACTGATGAAGCATTCTACTTACTGTTGGAATATCTAATTTAAAGAAGACCGACCTTACAAAAAATTGAAGAGAATACAGAGTAACTTGAACGCTTGCATGATACAAATAAGTGTATATGACCAATATAACTAGAAAATAAGTTGTAGTTTTTAAAAGATTTTAAAGTTTTTAATTATGCTCTTACTAGCTCAAGAGAATTTAGAAACATATATTAGAAAAGTTTAAAATGTAAATTTTTTTATAGCAGCTGACATTTATACAGCTGTGTTCTCAATAGGTCTCTGCCGATACCACACTGGTCATTTCTTGGGTCCTAATGTCATTAAAATTGCCCCCAAATGGAAACAACATATTGTGGACGTCTGCAGCAACAATGTGGAACCCTCATATAAAATTTTATTTCAGTGTCAAGATTGATGCCACATATATAAAGTAGGAAAAATATAGCAATTATATGATGAAGTTTTCTGGGAAAGAAAGGGCAAAGATTCCAAAGAGATGAAAAAGAAGAGTTTATGGTTGATAAGGGGTGGTATGAAGGTGAGGTTTCCTGTGTGTGTGAGCCAAGGCTTGTATAGTTTGAAATTCCTACTTGCACCAGGAGTTTTTCTGCATTCTCTTAGATGTGGGGTATGAGGGTAGGAAGAGGAGTAAGACTTGAAAGTTTTCAGCAGTTACATTAAAATGTGGTCAGTAAAATACAACTCAAATGTCCATCAAAAGTGACTATATAAAGTGACTGCAGTATACTTGCATAATAGAGTAGTATTTAAAAAAATAGTAGGCTCTTTACATACAGGAGAACATAGATAAATTTCAACATCATTTTGTGAGCAAAAAAAGTCAGGCATTTTCACGAAATTCTAAAATGGGCAAAATTAACCTAAATTAACATAAAGCATCAGTGATTACTTGGGCTTGGGGAAAAAGGGTTACTGACTTCAAAGGAAAGAGGAAATTTTTTTGATGAAAAATTTTTTGATAGAAATATTCTACATTTTTGTTACAATGTTGACCACATACTTGAATATACTTGCAAGTATGTAAAAATTAACACTAGAAATGGCTACATTTAGTTATATGTAAATTATATCTCAATAAACTTGATTGGAAAAAGAGGAACTTTATAAAGAAAAAACAATGATGTATTAAAGACTTAGCCTTACAAATTATAATTGACAAGGATTTATATTTTGATCAAATTTAGAAAAAATATGTATGAATCAAAGTGTTTGGTTTAAATCCTAATAATGAATTACAAGCTGACAGTTTAATTTGAGAAAGTTATTTTATATCAATGTGCCTCTTTTTCTACTTCAGTAAATGAAACAAGTAATAATCATTACCTCAAGAGTTATTGTGAGTACTAGCTGAATATACCAAAGTACTAGAACAATGAAGAGATAAACCATTGTTAAATATTAGCTTTATTACTTTTTACAAGCATCCAGGGAAACAATGCTTTCATAAACAGTTGCTGGAAATATAATTGCATTGTTTTTTGAGGTCGCAGCATACAAAATCCCTATAATATACTTAGGCATTTGGATAACAATTTCATCTCTGGGAATGCATGCTATACAATTGTATGCAATGAGTTTTCCCAAGGATATATAATAACTTAATTGTTTATAGAAGGAGAAAAAGGAAGGAACACAAAAACTCACATTTCTAGTTATGAGGCATTAAGGTGTATTCACACACCACAGCTTAGAGGGAAATACACATTTACATACAGCAACATACACTATATATTAGTGGCGAAGTAATTAAAATTAATGATTGTTGATAAATTAATACAAGAATGATTGTATACATTACAGCAAAATACAAAATGCTAAAACAATCAATATAAGAAATTTTAGGACTGAAAAGGACAATCATATCCATATGGAAATAAAATAGAACCATATCTATAAAAAATTTTAACTCTGACACTTGTTAACTGCACGATCATCAATTTTTTAGAGCTTGTTTTCTCAAGTGTTACAATAGGGCAACTATGTGATAAAATGTACATTCACATGATATATTTTTGTGAATACTTCAGTCATATTGATGGAACATGTTAGGTGATGAATAAATGGTAATTGTTATTATTTAAATTACTTAATTTAATAAGTCATTTAAATGCGTAGACTAATATGATTTTTTTGGCTAGTAAAACTAAATATGATAAAGATAAAAATCTTAGCAATAATTTAGGAAGCCCTATGCATATTTGGTGAAATATTTGGACCATTAATTTGAAAAAAATAACAGTAAACATGTCTATAAAATTTTTGAGGAAAAATGAGACAAAATGATGGATATTACAATATATTTTAAAGGCACAATAATTTTAACAATGTGACTATGGAAAAAATAGCCAAGTCAGTGGAATGAGAATTTATAATGAAAACATATCTTTATTTACTCAAATTGATCTAGATGAAGATATGTGTATAAGAAGTTAATATGAGGTAAACTAAAATCAATGATAAATCATTTCCTTAACATAAAATATCAGGAAAGTGAATAAGTATTTGAAAAACTAGTACTTTATTTCATAACATAACTAAAAAATATATTTCAGATCAAGAAAATAATTGAAGAACGAGAAAAAAAAGATCAATATGTATCTGTTATCTAAAAATTTCCATAGCTTCAATGAATAGAAAGAGTAACAAAAATATCAACTAAACATCAAAATATCTATGATCAAAATACAATAACCCCCATAAATGAAATCAGGAGACAAAAAATGAGAAATGTCTAAAATACCTGAAATGAGTATGAGACTTGATATTCTTTTTTTTTGAGACTTGATATTCTTGATGTAAATATTTTCGTGTATGTTGTTTACCTTAAAACCTTTTTTTAAAATTTTTTCAAATCACTTTAAATTATTTATAATGTTTTTAATTAATTAATTTATTTATTGGATCTAATTTGTTATACATGACAGCAGAATGCAATTCAGAGTACACACATGGAGCACAATTTTTCATTTCTTTGGTTGCACACAAAATATGAGTCACACCATTCATGTCTTCAGACATATACCTAGGGTAATGATGACCATCTCATCCCACCATCTTTCCTACTCCCATGCCCCCTCCTCTACCTTCCCTCCTCTTTGCCCTATCCAAAGTTTCTTTCATGCTTTCCACCCCACTCTTATTATAGATCAGCATCCACTTAGAAGAGAAAACATTTGGTCTTTGCTTTTCTGGGATTATCTTACTTCACTTAGCATGATATTCTCCAACTCCATCCATTTACCTGCAAATGCCATGATTTTATTCTCTTTTAATGCTGAGTAATAATCCATTGT
>NW_025999905.1:11145110-11160348 GCF_001458135.2 Marmota marmota marmota | reverse complement strand
TGGAATTATTGAGGTTAATCCATTGTGTGTGTGTGTGTGTGTGTGTGTGTGTGTGTATATATATATATATATATATATATATATATCACAATTTCTTTATCCATTCATCTGTTGAAGGGCATCTAGATTGGTTCTACAATTTAGCTATTGTGAATCGTGCTGCTATAAATATTGAAGTGGCTGCACCACTGTCGTATGCTGATTTTAAGTCCTTTGGGTATAAACTGAGGAGTGGGATAGCTGAGTCAAATGGTGGTTCCATTCCAAGTTTTCTGTGGAATCTCTACACTGCTTTCTAGATTCGTTGTACCAATTTGCACTCCCACCAGCAAACTAAGAGTGTGCCTTTTCCCCTGACATCCTAGCCAACACTTATCTTGTAAAATGCTTAGTAGATTTTATGATTTGATAAGAACAAATAATTTGATGAACAATTAATAACCAAATTTATCTATGAAAATGAGATGATTTTGTAGAAGTGACAGAATCTAAATATTCTTGACTTAAATGGCAAACTAAGTACAGAATCCCACAAATAGTTTAATTAAGTTTTCTTACTCTATGAATATAAGTATTTTCAAGTGCATATAAATTAAAAAGAAAAGAGAATCTAGGAATAGTAGAATAAGAAAAATAATGTTGATAAAAACAAGTACAATTGATATTGAAAAAGCCAAACCTCATTTTGTAATAAAATGAATGAAAATTTTAAAAAGTTCCAGTCTTGCTCAGAATAGCAAATCTACCCTGATTGCCTCATCATATTGATGGGTAGGTCTGATGTTCACTCATTACCTAAGGGGCAATAATGATAGTTATTAGAGTGTTCCCTAATGAAATATGAATAAAACTTTATGCACAAAGTTATTTGCAATAGAAATAGATATAATGTTAAATATTGTATGTCATGTCCTACATTACAAGTAAACAAATGTGACATTCTTCAAAGCTGAACACTTATCCAGAAATTAAGTTATTTTCTCAAAGATTTTTGAAGATATTGAATGTAATAATGATAAGTGAAAAAAGATAAAAAACTATTGTGTAATTTTAACTATGAATTATTAAAGTGCTTATAGAAAAAAGACTAAAAAGTGGGTATGATTATGAGTATTGTTTTCTTATAATTTTTGTTATTCCAAATGTTATATTGCATTGCAGTAAAAGTTATTTCATAACAATTGTTTTATAACAGTGCAAAATGTGCTGTCTATAAAAATTCTTTTGTTATGATCATCAAATTTAGCATTGATATATTATAAAACATTGTAGGTCATTTGTAAAAATAAATTGCTTTACTTTGGACTGATAAAAGGATGGATTATGAGTATGTTAAATATCTCTTTGGATGAACAATTCCAATAAGTTTTCATGTTACTTTTTAAAAATTTGGTTTGTATTTGTGCTTAACATTAAAAAACAAAATTCCTGATTTACTCTTTCCTCCTACACTGGAGAACACAAAGTCCTACAATGTGGAGGAGACAGGAAACTATTTGGAATTATCTTTTCAAGATGACAGAATTTATTGTTTAAAAAATTTTTTCTGAAACATTTCATTGGGTGGATACTATTTTAATGCTAATACAGTGCCAACTGTTGGTTTTTAACATTGCTTTGTTTCTTTTCATTTTTTATTTGTTTCATCATGGTATAGTCAGATTGGAGGACAGTTTCTCAACTCTTTAGTGTTACGTTGTAACATGAATTGCTGCTTGATGAGAGAGTTCTCTAAAATGTCATTAGCAAAATTGATCTTTAAATAATATTCAAATTTTGAACTGATGAAAACATAAAGAATAAATGTCAGAAATGATTAAAAGCATATTAAAGTCTTGTAACATCATCTTTAAGTATACTTTAAAAGAAAGTCAATAGAAAGAGTAATTTCATTAAAAATTAATGGTAGGGAGCTTGGAAGATACCATGTCAGAGTTTCAAATAGTGATCCTGTCTTCTTTGAGACACTGTTGTGCCAGAGGCCAATAAGTATTATTGTTTACATATGAAACACTACTTCATTAGCTATAAATCCACATAATTTTCCCATATTCATTAGTAATAATAGATGTTTGCTACAGGCATGTTAATTCATGTGCTGCTTAAAACACTCAGAAGGATCTATATCACTTTCCTAAGTATTTTCTTCTATTTTGGTGTCTTCTCCATCTTTTTATTACTTGGACTTTAGTTCCATGCTTTGTATATTTTCCCAAAAAAGAAAGTCACCTGACGAAAAAAATTACCTTAATCTTCTTTGTAGTAAACAGGGCAGCTTCCACTGAAAGAGTCACAGAAAACACTAGAAATTGGAAATAAGAAATGTAGACCAGTAATAAATGATATTTGCTTTGCCTTTACCATTTGTTCACTGGTTTATATGTATTCATTTATTTAATCTTCAGATTTATTCCATGAAGTGAAAAGTTTAGGAAACTGATGCCTACAGAGGTTATAAAACTGATTCAAATTAGGTGGCTGGTAGAGGGACATGTTTGCCTGGAATGCAACTGTTTGGCTTCAGAACTCACACTGTTAATCACTATACTATGTAGAGTCTCAGAGGTTAGCTGAAAGCTTACAAACTACCCAGTGCTTTGTTGAGCTTTTCATCAGAAAGGTTGAACCTATCACAGACAAAATTAATGGTTCATTCCTAAGTATGTTAGTCTCTTTTCTGGCTGGAAACAGGATCACTATGTTGAAATTGTGGAATATACCCAGTTCCCAGGCTGAAGAGGAAGGATTCATCATGATTCAATGAAAGTATTCATCAGGAAGCATTCACTATCAGGTGAATGTCTCACTGGCTATTTAATAGTGCAATTAAGTGTGATGATCACACATAATATATGCAGCAAAATCACAATAGGGATGCATAGAAAAACACAAGTTATTTTGGTCAATATTTGTGATAGAATTAAATGGTAGAAACATTATGGTTTCTGAATTACAATCACAGATCTTGTTTATTTATATTGTGAATTAGTACAAAATACTCCCTACAAACTTTAGTTTTCTCATGTACAACAAGCTCACATGATGCCTAGTCATGATGTTTGTTATAAAGATTTTGATACTAATTTGAAAACATCTACCTTGGCATCTCACACACAATAAATTTTGGTTATTATTATTTATATTGTATGGAAGAGTATGCTAAAATTGTGTATGTGAAAAATGAATACATTCATTTCATCATTCATTCAATAGATAATTATCCAGTGCCTAATCCATTCTAGGTGATGAATGGAGACTTGTTTTCACAGAAAGGCTACAGGTCAGAGAAATCTTGGATAATAGACATACACCTAAATCAAGTCATTTATAACTGACTTGTCCCAAACACAAATTGACAACAAGATCTGCTTGAGAAAAGTTAAAAGCTAAATTTAAGGCTTAAAAAACAATAAAATATGATATTTATAAGATTTTTTTTAAATTTTAAGGTTAAAATTAACTTCAAGTAGTTCTTAATTAACTTTAAAATAAATTTTAATTAAATTTTCATGTATTTTTTTCTGAAATCGGTTAATCACTAAAAAATAAAGCCAAATGATTTGAAATCTAGATGATTGATGGTTGAAGATCTTTAACATATAGATAAGCTATATTATCTGATCTAAGATGATCCTCACAATATCAGTGATTTGACAAAATAGTTGCTTATATTTTACACATGTACAGACCAATATAGGTATTTTGGTGGGATAATGAAGGAATCTAGGCTCTTTGAATAACCATACCATCTTCAAACACATGGCTTCAAAAAGCCACTGTATATTGGGGAAGAACATGGAACATAACATATGGAAATTTATACAAACATCCCTGGAAGTGATAGATCTCATTCCATCCACATTGTATTAGTTAGAATTTCCTACAAGGGGGACTATGGACTAGATCAGTGGCACTCAAATTGTGGTTCAGGGACTGACTGCTCATCTACAAACTATTTGTTACTGATCCTCAATAAAATGAAGAGCTTTTTCTGATGTAGATACTATGTCACTAAGGACATCCAAATTTAGTAACAATTTTCTTATTGAAGAAAGTAGTGTTGATTTGCATTCTGTTGCAAACTTCTAGCAGAGGTCTGGCATGTTGAGTAGCATTAGAATAACTGTGTGCCAAGGACAAAGAAACAACTTTTGTGACCAATAACCAGTCTCTGCTACACCAAAATATGTAATTCATGTAGATGTATATTGAGAGGCAGTTTTACTGCTACCAACTTGTCCCAATCTAGTGAGAGAGCTCAGTTATAGACACAAGTTACAGAGAGAAGATATATTACTTATAGACAGCAAGGGACAAAAGAGCTTTAGATTCATTGTGAGCTGCTCTCCCAAGACTCAGGAAAGCTGTTTGGGATGATGGAGTCTCTACTGCATGTAGCCCATCTACATCATAACTGAGGGATCCCTAAAAACAGCATTTCCAGGATTTTATATTCCAGGGCCACATGACTTGCTGGGTTAAAGCACTAAAAGATACTTTCTTTCTAGGGAGGGAAGGTCTGGGCAGTCTTGGCTGTTCCTTTCTTTCATAAATGTTGCATTACTAGTGCATTCTATAGATATTTTTGAGCACTAAAAAAGTAAAGGAGGGGTACCTGGCATGGTGGGGCATGCCTATAATCCCAGTGGTTCAGGAGGCTGAGGCAGGAGGATCACAAGTTCAAAGCCAGTATCAGCAAAAACAAGGCACTAAGCAACTCAGTGAGACCCTGTCTCTAAATAAAATACAAAATAGGACTGGGGGGTCTGGGGTTGTGGCTCAGTGGTAGAGCACTTGCCTAGAATGTGTGAGGCACTAGGTTTGATCCTCAGCGCCACATAAAAATAAATAAATAAAATAAAGGTCTATCAACAACTAAAAAATTTTTTAAAAATTTTTAAAAAAGCCCCAGATGTGGTTTAGTGGTCTAGTACCCCTAAGTTCAATCCCCAGTACCCACCCCCCAAAAAAAAAGTAAATGAGAGGGAAATTCAGTAAATGTAATACCATCTGAAGAACTGTCCCACGTGTATTTCTGAATGATGATTAAGTGTGTTTTTAAGAATCTTTAAGAGCCTATTGATATTATCATCTCTATCTCAATGAAAAAATATTATAAGAAACAAGTCTCTATAATGTTCATTGAAAATATGAAGGCAAGAACAAATTAGAACAATTTAAGACAAATGATAATATAGGCGAATATAATAATCCACACTGTAAGTTTTCAGAGTCAAATTTTACTATCATTGTAACAAGTAGCAAACATGTGACACACATCAAACTCATTAGATAAGTATACTCAGCTAACTCATTTTAAATCTAAAGAAGTGAGATTTTTGATGCTAAGAGATTCAACAAAAATTATGAGACTTGGAATGAGGAGTTTTACATTCTTTCGTTGTGTAGATAAATGACTGTGTGATACTGAATAAAGAGTGAACATTACCAGGAAGATTGATGGAATTAAAGCTGTCAAATACATTTTAATTCTTTTGCAACAACACAGCTATTGGGAGGATTCAGAAGCCTGATTCAGGTCCTAAGAACGCTACGAACAATAAGAAATATCTACTAAAGACTGAAGGATAAGAGCCACAAATGAAGCCAATATTTGCTATGCTACATTATTTATTAGGTTCTTTATGTTGTTAAAATAAATTTTCTTTTGGAGATTCCAGGCATGACTATGATGAAGTAGACCAATGGGTAGATGTGCAATAAGGTATGGATAACTGAACAGGAAAAACAAGGAAAAGTGAGATGATTAGAGAGTGACTTCATGTTTGAAGGAAACATTTAAAACATAATGAGTCCTTGTTTAATGTTAGCACAAAGCGCATTTCAAATTTAGATGTCTTTTGGATTAGTCACTCTTTTGAGTAATCTGCAAGCTGTTTCTTTCTTTAATGTGGACAATCAAGAGTTTTTCTGGATTGCATATTGTACCATTATGTGACCTATTCACTTGAGCATAGAAATGGACCAGCATGGTAATACTTGAGAGATTCTACCATACACATCATAAACAAGGGTGGATGCAATACATCTAAAGGGGCACATGTGATCTATACCATATAGGGAAAAGCCAGTGTAGCTGCAGATGGAATTAATGAAACAGGATTTAGGATGTGCATGCATATGTTTGACATTCCTCTTTAAAACATCTCATATGGAAAAGGCAGTCTGTTTTGGTTATTCTACCTTTGATATACTCAGTGAATTCAAATCTAGATTATAGAACATTCACATTGATCATTTAGAATGAAATGTATCTCCTGGTTTCTTTGTGATATTTTTAAGGTATCATTTTTTTTCTTTATAGTCTTGCAAACTACTGTTTAAAAAGCTAGGATTCTAGTGTTAGCTCTGCCACTATATGAGCAAATCATTTTGCCACTCAAGATGTTGGTTTCTTTATCTGTAAAACAAATTGGTTCAAATAGATGCTCTGTCATACTACATTATCCTGTTTTAATCAGAGCACCAAGGATTTCCTGGTTTGTGACTGACAGGTAGGAATCCAAAGAATCACATGAAGGCAGAAAAACAGACCTCAATGGTGATAATAAAATATTTTCTGAGTGTCAGTAACCACCTACAGAATACCCAGGCATTAAATGAGAAGCTCCAGAGCCATCCTTTATTCTCCATCTTCAAATGTAATTTATTTCCTTTGACTTATTGGGTAGAATGGAAATGACTTGAGTGACTTAAAGCAAACGTCACTTGGTCACTTGGATTTTTTTTTTTTTTTTGGCTATGCAACTTCAAACAAGTTAACTTAAACTTTTTGAGCTTCAGGTTGTCTCTTTGTGTTGGAGTTCATTCTATACCACACTTCAGCTCTACTTTCCTTTTTTTGACTCCTCACCTGGAGAAACGGAACATCACTTAGTTCCTTTCCTTCAAGGCTCACCTGTTGCCTTCTCCAAAATCAGTTCTTGCTCTTATTCTTCTACTATAACTGCTTTTGTTCCCTCCCTGAAACCACACGAAGCTTAAAGACTTATCCTCTGCAACACTTATCCTGAAATATTGTGATTTAAAAATAACTGGTAAAAATTTTAAGAGCTCAAAAGACAACTGCCTCATGAGTGAAATACCTCACTGATTTTCCAGTCTTTCTTCTTCCTTTCTTAAGTGCCCCAGTGGAGCTGAACTCCTTTTATAGCTTTACTTGATAGTTAGAATATCTCAATACCAGAGCTTCTCAAACTCTGGTCTCAGTGCGCTTTTACACCGTCAGAAACAATCAAGCAGTCTATGGAATGTGTATACCTGGATTATATGGGTTGGCATTTACTTTATTATTATAAGTGAAAACTTAGAAAATGTTTTAACTAAGCATGATGGGGCAAGCCTGTAATCACAGCAATTCTGGAGGCTAAGGCAAGAGAATAACAAGTTCAAAGTCAGCCTCAGCAAAAGGAAGGCACTTAGCAACTCAGTGATATCCTGTCTCAAAATAAATTACAAAGTAAGGTTGGGGATGTGACTCAGTGATCCAGTGCTCCTGAGTTCAATCCTGGGTACAAAAAGAAAATGTTTTACTAAAGAATAACTATTTTCTAAGGCTCAGAAATACAAAGAACCAATTTTTTTGGTTTGTCAATTTTTTCAATTATTTTTTTGTTTCAATTTCATTGATTTCAGCTCTGATTTTAATTATTTCCTGTATTCTACTGCATTTGGTTGATTTGTTCTTTTTCTAGGGCTTTGAGATATAATGTTGAGTCATTTATTTATTTACTATTTCTTCTTTTAAGGAATGCATGGATGCAATGAATTTTCCTCTTAGACCTGCCTTCATAGTGTCCCAGATATTTCAATATGTTGTATCATTGTTCTCATTTACCTCTAAGAATTTTTTAATCTCCCCCTTGATATCTTTTGCAACCCATTGTTCGTTCAATAGCATATTATTTAGTCTCCAAGTGTTGGAGTAGCTTTTATTTTTTCATTGCTTTCTAATTTCATTCCACTGGGGTCTGATAGAATGCAGGGTAGTATCTCTACTTTTTTTGTATTTACTAAGAGTTGTTTTGTGACATAATATATGGTCTATTTTAGAGAAAGATTCATGTGCTGCTGAGAAAAAAGTGTATTTGCTCGTTGATGGATAATATACTCTCTATATATCAGTTAAGTCTAAGTTATTGATTGTAAAAGTCATGTGTTACCATAATGAAAATTTCCTGATGTCTAGTTTAAGAAAAGACAGTAAGATTTGGCTCCTACATTCACTTGTGATATGTTGTTTTGATTGTTAATATAGTAAAATTCTGTACTCTCAAAATATGAAGTTAGGGAAAGGAGTTTTTAGTAGCCTTATGTAGATAATTGTCAATATTTTCTTTGATATTACACCAAAACTCAACAGTGGCCATTTCTTAAAACTTTATTTTAATGTGGAATGTGAAATTGCATCATTACACTCTTAAAACTCTCTTACACTAAAATCTATTAGTCTATCTGGTACTATGAATACATTTTTTCAGTGTATGATGCTATAACATTAGGTATTTATCATTTGAAAATTGCTTATCAATACTGGAGTTATACATAACTTCCAAATGCTTTATAATACCATTATTAAAAACTGACATTCATTAATACTGCCATCCAAGAAGCATGAAGTATTGGCAAAGAAGCTCAGACTGCCTGATTTAAGTTTTTCAAAATTTTCTAATTTTGTTAAAGAGATTATATTATATCATCAGCAGAAGATATTTTTATTTGTTTTAAAGCAACAGGCCCCTTTGGATAATTTTCAAAAAAAATGTCTGCCAAATATCCATGTCTGAACAACCATAGATTGTCTAGTAGTCGTTCTTTCCAATAAAAGATGACATCAACCTATTCCTCCTGTGTCTACTCTTGCCACATGCACTTATAAACAAGAAAAATTGTTTTTTATATACAGTATGTTACATAGAGATTGGCATAGATACATGCTATATTTTGAATATATACTGAATAGATAGATCTCACTTATCCTGATTGTGTCAGTTGTCTCACTGCCTAGTGTTGAAGTGTCCAATTCAAAGTCATTCTCTATTTTAATATACATAGACTGACATGCACAAACACCTATATACAATATATCTAGCTATATTAACACTGATATTTATCACATATGTGGCAACATTTACTAAAAGGAGGACAATCGCTCAGAAAAGTGTTTTTCCTGTAAGAATCTATCTGTTTATGTTCTATAAAAGCCTCAAGCACACATAACCCTGACATATTTATGTTGAACATTACAGAAAAGTTGTTTCCTAATGTTAAATTCTCACAACTCTTGAAAAATCTGGACATTTATTTCAATTTTTTAATCAGAAAAAAGAAGTGATCACTTTAACAATGAGAAGCTGTAACTCATGAGTGGGGATAATTGATACATATAATCATCTGGGTCAATTTGTGTCTGTTCTTCAGTTTAAATTTACAGAAAAATCTGGTGATTTAATTCCAAAAGCATGTAGATATTATGCTGAGTGTGATTTTTTTCCCCTGGGCGTTTCTGTAGATGTCAGTAGAGTAAAATGCAGAACTAAGACAACTGAAGAATTTGATCAATACAGACAAGCATACTGATTTTTTTTTCCTGTTAAAACATTTTGGATACTTAATTTAGAAAATTGTCTCCTTTCTTTTTACTTCATTGTTCATTCTAGTATTAGAGACAAAGCATAAATGTCTTATAGCTATTATTATTTTGGGCTAAAAGAGTACAGAGTAGGAATAATGTTGATGCTGGTGTGTGTGTGTGTGTGTGTGTGTGTGTGTAGTTTCTCTCAAAGATTGTATAAGGCAACACTGGTCTGAAATATTTGTAAATACAATCTAGAATTTCATTTGTCTAGAAAGTTAGGCTGGGAGAAAGATTGCTCACTTCAATAAAATTTAAACATCATGTGCTAGGTTAGGAATGTGTTTTTTAGGTCTTAGGTAAATGATATTTTCAAACTCTACGTAGTCCATCTTTCTTAGAGAATATACTTTTAGTGACAGCATCAGGAGAGTTCTCAACCCATTCATCATATTCTGATTTCATCTTCACCTACTAGAATTGGGCTATTTGAAACTAAAATTTTGCTGATACGTGAATCATGAGATGAACTGGATATTGATAAATGTAAAGAATGTAAGAACATCACTCAAACTTCTTATTTTCCTTTACTTCTCATGAATGTTTTAATAATGTGGCTCAATCTTAACATTATATTAACACTTGTTAAAACCATGGAACCCATAGCTGTAAAGAATTAAATATATTAAGGTTTGAAACACACTTGCACTTTAAAATTTTTTTTAACTTTTATTTTTACTGAATTTAATTAATTTTATTGTAAATTGAGAGATTATAGCTGTATTTGTGAAATACAAAGGGATATTGTGGTTTATGAATGTATTGTAGAATAGCTAGTCAAGCTAATTAACAAGTTGTGGCCTTTTTTTTTTTTTTTTTTTTTTTTGCTATACACTTTCAGACAAGTTATTCAAACTTTTTGAGTTTGTAAGATAGGAACAGAAATACTTTGTGAAGACCAGAAGAAATATTTGTCTAAGTACACAATATAGACTCCTTGAACAGAAAAACATTTGGTAAATATTACTATTTTCCCTTGTATTTTCCAATAATATGTCAGGTAAAATAATACTCCCAATTAAGTTGAGACATTAATCAGTGTCAACCATTAATAATTGGAATTTCAGGATAGCAATGGGGCTAAAATACTGGGAAATATACCCAATTGTCACAGGATTTGAGACAGGAGTTGTCACAGGAATTTGTTCCATTAATAGGAACGAAATGCCCTTTTTTGGTTTGGTGACTTTCTGATGTTGCAGAATTACTCTTCTAATTAAGTGGCAGTTACTGCCATTATGCATCATTATTTTAAATGGAGTATCTGGAAGATGTCTCAAGTAGACAGTTCTCTCAATTAAGTGTGTCCTATAGGTTAATAGGAATCACTTCCTCCCCCTTGAATAATACTATTTGGAAAAAATACTGAGGGCCCAATCATTAAAAGGTCAAAATTATACTTCTCAGTGAACCGTCCGTTAAGCTGAACTGGGAAAGTTTGCCATGAGTTCTTTGTTGTTGGTGTGGCTGTAAATCAATTGAAACATTACATTCTGTGTTACAGTGTAAGGTATACGTTGAGGCAAAATAATTCACAGAGAGGTCCACAATACTCTTTAAAAAGAGCCCAAAGTCTAGCAGTTCTTACAATAAGTCACCATATTATCAGGCTGGCTACAATTCATAAAATATTTTTAAAAATTTTAAATCTTCAGACAAGACAGAGAAAAAAGAAGATTGAGATGATAAATTCTAGAGGCAAAAAAAAAAACACTTCACAAAAGAATGGTGAGCTTAAAATAGTCACATTATCTAAAGTACAAAACATTTTGCAGGATGACAATAAACATCAAGACACTGGAAAATCTTTTTGGCTGTGGAGGAGACTTTGAATACTCCCCGACTGCTACTTCTGCCACTAAGTCTGCAGTTAATGGAAACCTGGGGTTACATGAACAAAATTTATAGATTACAAATGTCTCAGCCAAAAATATTGGATGTATGCAAGAGCCAGGGTATTACCTGATTTTACTACCTCAATATGCTAACTTATACTATTCATGGGCTGAGAAAAAGTCACAGAAGGCAAACAAATCTTGGTCTTCCTGACTTATGATACAGACAGCCTCAAATTCTTTGGCTAAAAGGATTGAACATTGTCAGAAACAAGTACTAGTGAGAAAGACTTTAAAGGAGAAATATTTGTATTTTTTTTAATCCCAGAAACAATTGTGTTTCTTCGGGGCACACATAGAACAAGAAAATATAAAGGAAGAAGTTAGAACATTGTAAACGAAATCTTGCCAAATACTCCAAGAAAAATCACAAGATAATTGCATTGTTTAAATATCAGTTCATAGTCAGGAGTAGATATAATAAAAAATTTAAAAATAGCCATTCATTTATAATGGATTCATAAAATTAGGTTTTATGTTATTAAAGGAATGTGCTAACATTACTTGTGACATTAACATTCTTAATGTTTTTCTTATTTGCCTCTTAGGAACTCAATAATGAGTCCTGTGGATTCATTTGTAAGCACCCTTAATATGCTTGTGCTAATATTTTTATAATATCCATAATTTTCTTTTCTAAAAAGGAAATATGCCATTTTTCCAAGTTAAAACCTGTTAAAAAATCTTTGTCTTTTCCCTGGGTAAATTTAAGCTTTTCTAACTCACTAGGCAATGAAGATTCTTTATTGGCATATGGTTTCTTTGTCAAAATATGCACATACATATGCTTGATGAGCAGGATGTAAACAGAATAGTATTGCAAGGTCTGTTGAATAAGCAGGATCAGTATCCTGTGGAATGGGAGATTCTAATCTCTAGTTCAGATGAATCTTGACACCTGAGTTGGAGCACTGTAGTGGGTGGCTTAATCGAAAGCTTCAGGGAAGTGAAAAATGGAACCCAAACCTAAGTCCCCAACCTCTGACTTAGAGTCATGTTCTCAACATCATGCTCAATGGAACCATCTATAGAGCCTAATATGGTGTCAGGAATGGAGAAGCACCTTGCTAGTGAGAGAGATGTGCTTACTGCTCAGAACCCACCTCATGGGAGAATGTTCCTTGTCTGTCAATAGACAGTCTTCCCCTATCCAGCCCTTCAGGATTCACCTTAGCTACACAGGAACATCTGGACTGGCGTCACAATTTCCCAAAGCAGCTCACATCCAACAACTGGTCACGGTGTGATTAGAAAATGTCCAGTTCAGATACAAGTTACATAATTCTGAGGGCTATTCTAACTTCAGATCTTACCATGAGGTTGACCACAGTTTCTTGGGGCCTACATCTAGATTTCTTCTATGGCTCTTTCTGCCGTCTCCCTTTCCATTGCACCTGTGCTAGTCCCTAAAAACTCTGCTTCTAGAGAACTTAGTCTACAATAAGCATATTACAAATTTTTGATTGTCTCAGCTTCCATTATCTCTATTTGCTCTTTTACTTTGATGGTATTTGTTTTATGTCTAATGGCTTTTGCAAGATATCATCTTAAGTGTCCAAAGATATTAGTCTTTCTCCTTGAATCATGTGGCAAATCTTGTGTTCTAAGGGCAGACAATTTTTGGTTATATGATATTATTACGAAACTTGTACTTTGTAGGACCTGTACTTAGTTGCACTTATGACAATATAACCCATAAAGTTACTTATTTTGTTAAAGAGAAACATTTAATTGTGTTTAAAGGGTAAAAATAGCATTGTGTTTATTATTTTAGGAAGTTCTGGAATTAAGCTACTTGCATTTGGTCCTGGCTTCTATGACAAACTTTATTACAGTTTTTGATGCTTTGACATAACTGATCCATCAATATTCACCCGTGCCATTCTGAAAGACAATGTAGAAAGAAAATCTAAATGAGAACCCTAAAAAAACAGCTCAGTGTTCTTTAATTTTGCCTATTATGTATTTTTTCATAATAATTATATTCCTAACATCTATTTTGAACATGTTTTTATTAGTGTATAACAGCTATACATACTATTGGGTTCCTTTTGACATAATAATGCATACATGAAATATAATTTGCTCCACTTCAGTCCCTAGTACTTCCTCTTTCCCTCTCCTCCTCCCTCCCCATGTTCCCCTTCTTCTACTTGACTGGTTTTCCTTCTATTTATTTTTAAATTTTTAAAATTAGGGCTTTATAGATATAAATAAAGGTGAAATTCACTGTAGTAAATTCATATATGTACAAAGCACAATTTGGTCAATTTTATTCCAAAGTTCATTGTTTTTCATCTCCTTCCTGCTACCCCCTCCATCCCCTTCCTCTGCTCCACTTATCTACCTTTCATTTTTGTAGGACTCATCCCTGTATTTTTGTCCTTATTTTGGTTTGTCTTCTGCATATGAGAGAAAAACACTTAATCTTTGACTTTCTGAATATGGCTCATTTCACTTAGCATGCTGTTCTCCATTTCCATCATCTACCATCAAATGTCACAATTTCTTTCTTCTTTATGACTGAATAAAACTCCATTTATATATAAATGGAATTTTATATTATATATATGTGTGTATATATATATGTATATATATACATATATATATATTTTACATAATATATACACATATATACACCACATTTTATCCATTCATTTGTTGACGGGCACCTGGGCTGGTTCAATAACTTGGCTATTGTCAATTGTGCTGCTAAAAACATTGATGAGCCTACATCACTATAGTATGCTGATTTTAGTTCTTTGGGATAAATAGCAAGCAATGGGATAGCTGGGTTACATGGTGGTTCTGTTCCTAATATTTTGATGAATCTCCATACTGCTCTCCAGCGTGGCTGTACTAATTTGCAGTCCCACTAACAATGTATGAGTGTACCTTTTCATGCACATTCCCAGCAGCATTTACAATTATGTGTATTTTAATGATTGCCATTCTAACTAGAGTGAGAGGAAACCTCAACATAGTTTTAATTTACATTTCTCTGATTGATAGAGATGTTGAACATTTTTTCACATATTTGCTGGACATTTGCATTTCTTCTTTTGAAAAATATCTGTTTAGTACTTTTCCCCATTTAGTAATTAGGTTGTTTTTTATGTTCGGTTTTTTAAGTTCTTTATATATTCCAGATATTAATCCCCTGTCTGAGGAATAGGTGGCAAAGATCTCCCATTCTGTAGGCTCTGTCTTCTCACATTTAATTGTTTCCTTTGCTGTGAAGGAGCTTTTTAATTTGATGCTATCCAACTTATTGATTCTTGGTTGTATTTCTGCTTTTAGAGTCTTATTAAGGAAGTCAGCATCTACATCAATATGTTGAAGTGTTGAGCTTATGTTTTCGACTAGTAGTTACAAAGTTTCTGGTCTAATTCCTAAGACTCTGATTTACTTTTTTTTTTTTTTTTTAATTGGTTGTTCAAAACATTACACATCTCATGACATATCATCTTCCATACATTTGATTCAAGTGGGTTATGAACTCCCATTTTTTACCCCAAATACAAGTTGCAGAATCACATCGGTTACACATCCACATTTTTACATAATACCATATTAGTGACTGTTGTATTCTGCTACCTTTCCTATCCCCTACTATCCCCCCTCCCCTTCCCTCTCATCTTCCCTCTCTACCCCATCTGCTGTTGTTTAATTCTCTCCCTTGTTTTTT
>NW_025999905.1:11118976-11142767 GCF_001458135.2 Marmota marmota marmota | reverse complement strand
GGTGGGCGGGGCCGTTAGCAGAGCCAGGAGGGCGCAGGCCGTTTGCCAGGCCAGGCGGGGACCCTTCTCGCCGCGCCGGCCGCCGGGGGCCGCTTGTAGAACCCGATAGGCAGTGGCCTCATGGCTAAGAGCCGGGCGGGCGGGGTGGCCGATCACCAAGCGAGCGGGGCCGCCAGGAGAGCCAGGATGGCGGGAGCCGTCTGCTCGCTGCCCCGGGCCGCCGGGGCCGCTTGCAGAGCCGGTTGGGCGGTGGCTGCGGGATTGGACCTCTGCGCCCGCGTGGCCGGCCAAGATTCACTTGTCTGGGGCCAACTGTCACCTCTAATATAACTTACTACTTCCTGGCAGGTCTCCTTTCAGCGGAATTTTGCTAGAAGTTCCTCAGTAGGTAGAATGTAGCTGTTTTAATGGGTGTTTCTGATCCGGTTAATGTGGAGATACTGAAAGTGCTGCTTCCTTGCCGGCCGCCATGTTGGATCCCCTCTCTGATTTACTTTTGAGTTGAGTTTTGTGCAGGTGAGAGACAGGATCTAGTTCCATTTTTCTACATCCGAATATCCAGTTTTATCAGCACCATTTGTTTAAAAGGCTATCTTTTCCCTAATGTATGTTTGTGGTACCTTTGTTAGGTATTAGATAACTATATCTATGTGTGTTTGTCTCTACCCTATTTAATTTATCTTCATGTCAGTTTTGATGCCAATATCATGCTGTTTTTGTTACTATAGCTCTGTGGTATGATTTGGAATGTGGTATGTTGATGCCTCCAGCTTCAACCTTCTTGCTCAAGAATTATTTTACTATTCTGGGTCTTTTTATTCCTCAAAATATATTTAAAACTGTCTAAAAACATTGAAATAAATCTGGCATCCATTCATATAAAAATGCTGGAGAAACTACGGATAGAAGAAACTTACTTTAACATTGCAAAGGCTATATATGGTAAACCCAAGGCCAACATTACATTGAATAGAGAAAAACTAAAAGCATGTCCTCGAAAATGAGGCATAAGAAAAGGAAATCTACTCTCACCACATGTAAGTCTTAGTCAACATAGTTCTTGAAACTCTAGCCAGGGCAATTAGTCAAGAAAAGGAAATTAAAGGGATACAAATAGAAAAGGTAGAAGTAAAATTATCTCTATTGATGACATTACCTTAGATCTAGAAACTCCAAAACCTCCACTAGAAGACTTATAGAGCTGGTAAATACACCCAGCAAGATCAACATAAATAAATCAATGACTTTCCTATAATGTTGCATCTTCTGAGAAAGATGTCAGGAAAACTATCCCATTCACAATAACCTAGAAAAAATGCTTGAGAATAAAACTAACCAAAGAGGCAAAGGACTTTTATAAGGAAAAACTTCTATACACTGGAGAAAGGAATTGAAAGGACATTTCTTGCTTTATAAAATCAACCTTCCTGAATGTCACTTACAAAGGGTGACTCACATTAATTTTTGTATATGTCCCAGATGATTAACAATTGATGACACTTCTTTCTAATGGTCTAGTGGTTTAAATAGCCAAGTTTTCCCTCTTGCTGGATACAGTAGAAAATGCTGGCTAAAAATGAAATTTAAAAAAAAATTTAGGGTATCAATGAGCTGATAAGACCATAATGAACATTGAAAAGTAAAAAACTAATAAAATAGGAACTCAAAAAATAAGTACAATCCTACATCTGGCTTTACCTTATAGGCATTTACCTAATTCCGACAAACTTGATAATGGTCTACAGCCCATGTTTGGACAGATTCTAATACAAGAACATATAAATAAGGCTAGAACCCCAAAGAGTTGCACCTTACTATATGTCAGGTTGATTTGTAATTAAATCTAATCCCAATGCCTAAAGGGTTATAATGAAAGTGGGCTATTTCTACTTTGTGATAAAGGGCAATTTTTTTTTCTCTGAGAGCTAAAAAATAAATCCGTCTTGTGTAAGTGTGCAAAATGAATTTATACTTCAATGATTTAAAAATCTGTAAATAGACAAAATCTGTTTAGTTGGTTTTAATTCTTTCTGCGTTATATGGCCCCATTTGTCTGTCAAAATCAAACATATACCCGTATTAGTCAGCTTTTTATCACTATGACCAAAATACTTTATAAGAATAACATAGAGGTGGAAAAGTTTGTTTGGGGACCGTAGTGTCAGAGTTTCATTTCATGATCAGCCAACTCCATTGCTCTGGGCCTGAGGTGAGGCAAAACATCATGGTAGAAAGCCATGGTTAAGAAAGCTGCTCAACTCTTGATCACCAGGAAGTAGAAAGAGAAACACTGAGAAGCCAGGGGTGATAAACCTTTCCAGGGCTCCCAGGGACCAAATTCCACCAACGAGGTCCTACCTCCCAGTGGTGTCTTCAACTATCAGTAGATTAACCCATTGATGAAGCCAGAGCCCTAACCACTGTCTAAAAGCCCCACCTTTGAACTTCGCTGTTTTAGAGATCATGCTTCCAACACATGAGTTTTGAGGACATTACAGATCCTAACCATAACAATGTCCTTTCAGGAAGAACCCATATCCATGTCTTGAAGTATTTAGACAGATAAAATTCTCAGGACTAGAAGCTCACACTAAAATACAAAGCAAGACAAGAATATGTATACATCTATTTATATATTTGTATATACATATATAAATTTAAAAAAAGGAAAAGAAAATACCAAAAAAATTAGATATTTTAAATAGGACATTTAAAATTCAAAAATAATAGGATAATTGAAAGTCAAACCTCAAGATGGGCTTAGAAATCTATAATCCAGGGCACTTTCTCTTTTCCGATTTCCCTTTTTGATCCCTGTTCTTCTCTCCAACCTGTTGATGTTGAAATACTCCATAAGTCAGTTCTTGGTTCTCTCCTGTCTTTACTGTCTCCCCTTGGTGTTTTCCTCCAATGGTCTGGCTTTAAATAGCATCCAGATTTTGGGACTCCAAGTTGTATGTACTTAATTCAGATCTCCCTCCCAAAGTAGAAATTTATGTTTCAAGCTGTCTCCTGATATCTCTGCTTATATGTCTGCTAGACATCACAAATACTAGATGTTAAAATCTGAATTTCTTGCTCTTCTGAAGACTGACCCACCCACAGTCTTCTCCATTTAATTCAAAAGCATCTAACTCTGTCTTTATAACACCCACACTTCAGCACCATCCTTGATTCTTTCCCTCTTACAATGCACCCAATCCCTCAGTAAAGTTGCTTGGTTCTGCCTTCAAAGATCTACATGTAACTTGTTCCTTACCTACTGCCTTCCTGATCTGAGCTAACATGATCTGCATCAGTGGCTTAGCTTCCAAATAGATCTCTCTCTGCCTTTAAGTTTGTTCTTCTAAAATCTGTTTCTAGCAAAGCAGCCTAACTGATCCTTTGAAGATATAAGTCACATTGTATCACTCTTCTGCTCAGCACCATGCAATGGATCCCCTTTTCACTCCTGCCAAGATCTCCAAGGCCTCCAGCATCAGGTCAGTTGCCTTTTTCCTCATGTCTTTCCCTGTGAACCAGCAGGCTGACGGACCAGAGGTTCCTCAGCACCCTCCCTGGGACTACCTTTGCTCTCACAGCTCCCTCTGGACAGCTCTTTCCTCAGACTTTCTTTAAGTCTTGGCCCAAGGTTTGTGCTGGAGCATGCTTTTACCAATGACAGACAATTACTAAATATTCAGGAACTTCACAAACCATTTTTCAAACTTTTGGTAGCTTGAAATTGACCACAGTGGGAGTATTTATGGCACAAGAAGTAATGTCCACTTGATCGTTTCATTTAAAATGTCAATTTTCATACTCTGTGAATCCAGATTCCCCTGGTCCCATTCTACTTTTTCTTTTTCTTACAGAAATACCATATAACTTATTGTTTAATGTGTTTATGGCTTTCATTACTGATTACCTATTTCTGCAGGCTAGGGTATAAGTTTTACTGTGGCAAGAGTTTTTGTTTATTTCACTGAAGACAAAGTATCAGGCATGTAGTAGGAATTTAATAAATGTGTATTGATCAAATGAATTAAAGAAAAGATAGGTGTTTTATCTTACTGAGAGGCAGAAGTAACTCTAGGTGTTATTTCATCCATAACTTCTACTTGTTTTTTTTTAATCAACTAATACTAGAATAAATGGCAAAATGTGGTTAATGACTTCAAATTTGAAATTATTTTCTCTGAATGACAAAAACATTTTTTGTAAGCAATGTTCATTAATTAAAGGAATATTAAAACACCTGAGAAGTATTTGAGATGGCTTCATAAAGAAGATATCATTAATAAAAATTGATTTAGATATTTTCCATTTTTGCCAAAATTCTAGACAGTCTATGTAATTAAATTTATCTTAAATGGTTATTCTGCAAATAGGAATAACATACCTAGTTAATAAAGCGGTAATGCACAGAGAAGTTAATCTTTAAACAACTATATTTTACATATATATATATATATATATATATATATATATATATATGCTTTTCCTTTACGAGTATTTATTTCCAACTGTTGGAAAGCAGAAAACTATCATGACTTTGACTATTCTAAAATTATAAAGAATATTAGAGTTGAAATAAAGTCAGTTACTTCTTATAGATATATATTTACATTTCTTCATTGTGGAAGTCTCCAGAAGCAATGATGGGACTGGATGTAATGTTAACTGAAGACAATTTCACTTAGTAGATATGAAAAGGAAAATGTAAATGCCCATGTGTATGTGTATACACTCAAATATAAAAATCACATATTCCATTTCAACAATTCATTCTCTAAAATTACGTGTCTAATTACTGCCCAATGTACTCACTTTCAGTTTGCCTATATATTACCACTTCTATTTAATAGACTTTGGACACTCAACATTCTCAACAGGTAATTTGGCTTTTAAATGACTCTGGTATGTTAACTTGATTAAAAAATATCTAAAAATGTAGAGATGAAAAAAAGAGAGAGAGAGAAATGTGTCACAGTAGATTGGGTAGAGAGAGGTGACGGGAGGGGAGGGGAGGGGAAGGGGGATAGGAAGGGCAGCAGAATAAAATAGACACTAGTATTGCTGTATGTATATACGTGACTATATAACCAATGTGATCCTGCAACTTGTACACGTGGAAAAATGAGAATTCATACCCCATTTGAATCAAATGTATGATATGTCAAGATAATTGTTTTGTCATGAGCAACTAATAAAAAAATAAAGTAACAAGGATGGAAAAGAAATACAAAAAAATGTAGAGATGGCAAAATGCACACATATTTTATAAAACATGAAAGAAATAATATATTTATATAATAGTTTCTTGATCAGATGTCATTGAAATTGCTTATATAGTCGTAGAAGTGATGTGTTTTTGCTGTGTGCTTTTAAATATTCCCTATTGGTTCCTTATATATTAATGAAAGTATAAAGTCTTTTTCATATATAATATGTTTTTTTAGGGTACATTAGTTATACTCAAATAGTTACATTTCTCTAGCTACAGATGACAAAGAAATCACTTTTGATGCTCTCATCTTGCTTGTGTTCATACACTAGTGTATTATTCAAGATCAGAAAATCTGCAACATTTTGTACATTTAAGCATTGTATTAACATTTTTATTGTGGGATGTATTTATATAAGCCAAAAGTTTTACACAAAAATATATCAAATGAAATGAAATTAACCTCTTTTAAAAAGACAAATCTTGGCAGGACACAGTGTTACACACCTATAAATCCCAGCAGCCTGGGAGGCTGAGGCAAGAGGATTGCAAATTCAAAGCCATTTTCAGCAACTTAGTAATCTTCTGTCTCAAAATAAAAAAAAAAAAATTAAAAAGGGCTAGGGATTTGACTCTCTGGTTAAGCACCACTGGGTTCAATCCCTGGTACTAAAAAAATAAACAACAACAAAAAAAAGCAAAACCAAAAAACAAAATATAGAAAAGACAAATCTTCACACATGCACAAATATTCTTATTTCCAGGAACTATGGAATTAGATGAAATTTCAGAGGCCTTTTAGTAATCTTAAATATATTTCAAAATTGTTTTACTTTCTTAACTTTTTCAAACATAGAGAACCCCAACCCCACCCCATTTGCTATTTCCTTGGTTTACTACCACCACAGTGGGGAAATATTAGATTAATAAAGTCAATCCTGGAGTATGGTGGGATTAATACAAATCATATTATACATTATAAATAAATTAGAAAATAGTTTGTGATGAATTGGGGAATTTTCTCATAAATCTAGCAATAACAATGTGTAATCAGTACGGGACCTCACTTCAGTAAGTCTCATGCTTACATAATTCAACCACTCCAAGTTCTTTTTCTGATTACTCACAGTCTTTTCTGCCAATATTAGCATGGCTTCATTTCATTTTCATTTCAAAATTCTAGTTATTTATTTCTCTAAATTGTATCATAAGATCTTAAATCCATCTGCTGTCTCCAAGTCCACAAGCTATTTCATGATTTCAACAGATACTTTTGTGTAGTTAGAAGTCACTGCTTTTTACTTCCTCTCCTCTGACTACAAAGGCATTGGGTTTAGCTCAAGCCTCAGAGTAAATGCAAAGATTTCGGTGGGATCCAGTGGTGGGCTTAGTAAAGGTGGTTTGGTGTTCATAATTTTTGTTGTGATAAATATTTCAACAAAAGCTTGTGTAGTGATTGCACTTATTGTGGGCCATGTTTTGAGACTTTTATCAATTAGCAATATGTTCTGCTGAAGAGAAGTGATAACATACACACCATAGCTAAGAAAACTAAGCACCGTCCCTCACCCTTATAAACATGAATGCCAAGGTAATTTGCCTGCAGCTGATGCCAATGCTCAATAGTGTTAGGGATCCAGGCTCCTTCTGCATCCCTTGTGCGTTGTCATGCTTAACATGTTGACTTTCATTCTTATGCTGGTCATTTCTTGGTTCCAACATGACTGACATAACAGGAAGCAATTAAGTCCATATTCCCAAAAAGAAGAAAGGAAAAGTACCAAAGAACTATGCTGCTATGTTTATTTTTTTATGGGAAAAGGAAAAGCCTTTCTAGAGGCCCAGTACAGTTGACTTCCTTTATCTTATCTTCTTATAGCTTAAGCCACATGACCAGTTCTAAACCAATAACTGACCGAAAAGAATAAGGTAATTACAATGGTTTAGACCAATGGAGATTTACCTCCTGGCCTAGGGCAAGAACCAAAAGACTCTGAGATCAAGGGATGGCAGGCAACTCATGAACAATCTCAATCAGTAGGAAAAGGTAATTGGGTGTTTGGAGGTAATGGACAGATGCTTCCACACCCATAATTCTACCTCATTTCTCTTCAAATTAAATAATATTAAAAAACAGTCTATAAAGCCAAAGTATAAATTATAGCCATGGTTGGCGAAGAACATACTTTGATCTCCACCTTCATTTTCTGCCTAATTTTTAGGTATGAGGGTTATAAATGATATCCAGTTTTATTAATAACTTGATTTGTAAGGAAACGTTAGTCCCACAATATAAATGAAGTATAATATTCAGGATGTTGGCTTCGATTCTCAGTTCTGGCATATGCTAGCTATGGGACTCTTTGAGGCATGTTAACTAAGGCTCAGTGTTCTCATATGTAAAAAAAGGAACATTATAATTTATTGTAGGGACATATGCCATAGTGTGATTGTGAAGATTAAAAGCTTTAGGAGCTTAGCACAGAAGCTGGCATCTTCTAAATGCCCCATAAATGTTTGCGATTGGGATTGTTGATTGTTATTACTATTCCTATGTTCAAGGCTGATTGGATGAATAAAATCATCTCAGCTCACTCAATAAGCAGTGTGTAAGGTGAGAAGAATGGGGAGAAAGTATAGTATGTCCTCTTCAGAAATTGTGGTCTCAGTTAAGGAAGTACCTAAATTTAAAAAATTATATATAAGTAATTATATATAATATTATATGTACAATTTTAAATATATTATATATAAAATTATATATATGATATATACTGCTCACCTTTCATGAAATTGCTGACCTTACAATCCAGGGAACACTTCTCAACAAATTGGGGACTTCATGGGAATTAGTACAATTTCGGGAATTTTTGGAAGACTAGAGGGAAGTGAATTCTTCTTGGATACCTTAACAAGTCAACCGCATAGTAACTACATTTTAAAGTTCAATGTGAAAGCAAGCTCCTAAAAATAAATCAATCTATGTCAATCAGATTCTGTCTATAAAGACAGGATCCATTTTTAAATGATAGTTTTAAAGCAGCCATATTAAACATTGAGCAGATTTACCCTTGACCCACTAAAACAAATCCAACTAGGCTTCATTTCTTTTTTTTTCATTTGCTTTTTAAAAATATACATGACAGTAGAGTGTTTATATGTACATAGAGTATAATTTACTCTACTTATTATTCCATTCTTGTGATTGTACATGATGAAGAGTTTCACTCTTTGTGTATTCATATATGGACAAATTAGTACCTTTCATCCAATCAGAAAAGCAAGTCATGTAAACTTTTCACAGATGTAAGATAAAAAGAAAATTGTTCAAAGAACAAAAGGCATTGCATTTGAAGCATATGGATTCAGAGTCTTGTAGCTATTTGAACAGAGTGACTTGGGATGATATAACAATTCTTATAACACTATGTTTTTCTTAGTCTCTTTTTCAGAGTATAATAGGGCTGGGGATGTAACTCAGAGGTGAGCACTTGCCTAGCATACATGAGTCCCTGGGTTTAATTCCCAGCACTGCAAACAAACAAACAAACAAAAAGTTTGTCAAATGTGATAAAATAACCCTTCCAACTGAATGTTCCTTGCTGTAGGGATTTTACTAAATGTCATCTAAGGATCATTAAGAGGGGAGCTTAACACACCAAGAGGTTATTATTATGCAACAAACTTTATTGAGCACTCATTATATTTAAGATACTGTGCAAAGTTTGTGGAGAGTAAGTTTATTTTTGGCCATTTTGTTTTTTAAAGCTAGTACTGTAAAGTGCTAAGTTAATTGACTTCTCTCTTTGAAGATAACATGTAAAATCTTTTCATTTTTCTATGTATTTTCCAAGGGACTAAAAAGGAAAACAGCCTGGAGCAGTGGCTCACACCTGAAATCCCAGCAGTTTGGGAGACTGAGGCAGAAGGATCATGAGTTCAAAGACAAGTCTCAGCAATTTAGTGAGGCCCTAAGCAACTCAATGAGACCCTGTCTCCAAATAAAATATTAAAAAGGGCTGAGGATATGGCTCAATGGTTAAGTGCCCCTAAGTTCAATCCTTGGTACCAAAAAAAAAAAAAGAAAGAGAGAAAGAAAGAAAACATTTGAAGTTCCAGAGCATTCCAAGGGTAGAAAACAGCTTGCTGGAATTTTCTTCAAAACTTGAAAAATCTAATTATTACACATTAGAAAAGACATAAGACTAGTATGACAGGGCTCTCCTATGCTTATTACTAAACCAAAAAGATATCTTTATATAAAATATGTTCCTCTTCTTGTGTTCTACAATGCTTATGTAATTTCTGTATTCCTAATCTAAAAATGTTGCAGTTTGTTTCTTTCACTCCGAATCAGCCATCACAGTTCAGAATCTGGTTCTTTGGTATAGTTTTATTAGCACGTACCATGTCAAGAGAAGTTATTACCACTTTCACCTTCTGTGACATCATCCCTTTGCAAACTTGGCCCCTCTAAACCTACAGTTTGCATATCCTTTTGGGATAAAAAGTGTTGATATTTGGGATAAATATAGTCAATGGTTGATCTTTTAATTCCTTCCATGTCCAGCAGTCATTGCTTTCCCCACATAGAACCCCAAGTAACCAACCAACATCTACACCCAAAGCCTTTCCAGTGAAATGCTTTCTCTCCTCCCCATTCCACCATCGTGTTGGAACACTGACATTTTTTTTTCTGATAAGTGCTAATAACCAATGCCTTGAAAATCTATCTCTTATGCTAACACCTGATTAATTTGAGAGCCCAATGGGAGCAAGCTGGGAACGCTTCTCATATGGGCATGTGGTCTTTTCTCTTTAGGTAACACAAAGATATTTATGGTGATCCTAGGGACACCATCTCTTTCCACCATTTGCTTCCAACAAGAGCTTATAAACAATCCCTACTGAGTAGTATTTAGTTTATTAAATTCTTATTGAAATATTCATAAGCTATAACTTATTTTTTTCTTATTTTCCACACATGCAGTTTTATAATTTTTTTCTTCTTATTTATCTGCCATAACTTAAGTATAAATTAGCCATGTATTAGATGCTTTGGAAACCAGTTTTGAAATGGCAGAAGGATATGTGATTGGCTGATGGCCAAAATTTGGGATCCCACCTCCAAAATTCCTAACAAAATAGGAAAATCGATTATTTAAGAGGGATTTCATTTTTATCTGTTTCCTGGTTAAGTTTGAATTAGTTCCAGATAGTATACTAATATTAGTATTGCATTAATACTGTATATATCTAATAAAGATGTTTTATAACATTAATTCTCACAACCAGGGCTAGATTGACATTGCAAGTATCTTAAATTGAATATTGAAGTCCACTTCAAACTGATCTGAAATATTTAAAGATTTGATTTAATTTACTTAATTTAACATTCTTTTGTTTTAGTTAATATTTGAACACATTTTAAGGGTATTAAAATAAACCAGTTTTCTTGTATTATAATTAGGACTATACTACTTGAATAGGATACAACATAACATTTCAAATTATTGACATTGCTTTTGTTTCACAAATTTTCCATTGTTCATTATTACTTAGCATCAGCCACTCTTATTCAGTTAAAGGTAAACATAATGTTTAAATTTTCTTTCCCACCATCTTCCTCTTCCTCACCACTGATTTTCATATAGGCAAAGTATTTTCTGATATTTGTTTTCAATTTTCTTTTTTGATTATCTTAATGAAATAAGTTCCTGGAGATCAGATAAAAGGTTGCCATTTTTAGATAGAAATATAAATCACCTGATCTGATAATATGCCCCATGCTGCCTGAGACTGAAAGTTGTACCATATAACCTACAAATGTCTGTGAGAAAATTTTCAATAAAGTCAGGCAAGAGTAAATGATGAGTGTGCTTGATTTCTTCTCTAGGGTGCTGTTTCAGGGAAATCAGGGCCAATTGACCTTTTGCCAGTTATGTAAGAAGTCCCCTGTGGAAACCTGAGTTATCTGGGACCATTTTCCAGTGATATTTCAGTAGCTTCTATAGTTGTCTTCCAATGCAGAAGTCCAGCTAGACTACCCACCTCGGTATGACTTGGCTCACAACAATCAAAGTTATCAAGTTAACATTCCAGACAGTACTTCCTTCTAATGGCAGGAAAACCCCACTGTGGCAACTGCAAAGAACAGAAGTTCTTTGCAGACAAAGCCCAACTAATGCAGAGTAGTGTTTTTTTCTGTCATATATTAATCTGCACAGGCTTCACAACTTAGGCTCTTGGAAAACTAGATTGCTACTTTTGACTGTAATCAGCTTTGAATAAATCAGTCAATAATCCATAGATTTTTTTTTCATTTCTGTGTGAATAGATGGCTGTAAGAACTTATTTTTCTATTAAAAATTCTTGACTTGGTACAGATTAATTGGAAAGACAGAGATCCATTTTCTACTAGAAGAAAATTAATTGTAGCAAAGGGTCATACATAGCTAACCCTTTTGAAGTTTCTACAGTTTGTATATAAAGTAGAATTTTGTTCTTTGCTCTTTCAGCTGTCTTTTCTGAAGTGTTTTTTCTCTCTTGGTGGTTTTCCTTCAAGTATTCACAAATATGGCTAGTTTGTAAATTCTGCTTGTTCATACTACACTGTGGATAGATGAATTTTCATCTAATATATGGTCTTTTCTAAGGGTTTTGTGTTGTTCCTTATAATGTTAACAACTTTCCTTGTGTTAAATATATGTCTGCCTTGATGGTCTGGTTTAGGAATTGATTTGGCAAAGTCTTAAGTAAGAGCTTATTGGACTTGCTCAATAGATTCTCACAGTTGCTCATCATGGGGAAATTGCATCCAGAGAAATAGTGGGGTAGAAGAAAATCATGTGAACTGTGGTGATATATACACTGAAAAAAGAATTCAGATTTTTTAATCCTGATCTCTTCCTACCTGCTCTATCAACCACTTCATTAAAGATTTTTGCTTTCTTTGTGTTCAAGTTCATTGATGAAAGTCCTTATAATGTTTGTACATATTTTATGTAAAATGAAGGAGCAATAAGCAATTATATTCAGAGTATTTTATGAATATTTTAAATAAAATATGTGCATTATCACTATTTGAACTCTTAGTCCAGAATTTTACTTTATGACATTAAATTTACATTAGAAGAGTGAAGCCAACAGTTAAATGAATAGACCATAAATTGACTCTCAGCAAATACAAAAAAAAAGATATAATCCCTTGCATTTTATCAGATTGTAATAGAATAAAATAAAAAATCAACCTGAAAAAAATCTACAGAAACTACATGTACACGTGAGATTTAACAATACACTTTTGAATGATGAATTGGTGACAGAAGAAATTAATGGAAAAATTAACAAATTCTTAGACTCTAACAACAATAGTGATACAACATATTACAACCTCTGGGACACTAAAAAGGCAATTTTAAGAGTAAAGTTTATAGCTGTAGTGCCTATATAAGAAAATCAGATCCCAAATAAACAACCTAATAATGCAAGTCAAAGCCCTTGAAAAAACAAATTCCAAAACCAATGGAAGGAAGGAAGTAAAATCAGAGTCAATATCAATGAAATCAAGGATAAAAAACAACACAAAGAATCAGTGAAATAAAGGGTAGATTCTTGGATAGGATAACAAGATTGATACGTCCTTATCCAAACTAATCAAAAGAAAAATCAAGAAGACCCAAGTTACTAAAATTAGAGATGAAAAAGGAGAAATCATCACAGACATCATGGAAATCCAGCAGATCATTCTGGATTATTTCAAAAATGTATATTTCAACAAACTGAACAACCTAGAAGACACATACACATATTTAGACACATTTGATTTGCCAAAATTGAGTCAGAAAGTCACAGAAGATATAAACAGACCAATATCTTGTAATGAGATAGAAGAAGTAATAAAACACCTCCCAACAAACAAAAACCCAGGACCAGATGGACTCTCAGCTGAATTCTAACAGACCTTTAAAGAAGAATTAATGCCAATATATTCATCAAATTATTCCATAAAATAGAAAGGGATGGAATACTTCCAAATTCATTATATAAAGCCAGTGTCACACTCATACCAAAACCAGATAAGAACACATCAAGGAAAGAAAACTACAAATATTCCTGATGAACTTAGTTGCAAAAATTATTAATAAAATAGTAGCAAATTGTGTTCAACATCATAGTAAGAAGATTGTATAACACAACCAGGTTGATTTTTCTCAGGGATGCAAGGATGATTTAACATAGGCAAACCAATAAATGTAATTTACCATATAACTAGAATTAAAGACAAAATTACTTAGTCATCTTGATAGATGCAGAGAGAGCCTTCTGTAAAATTTAGTACCCATTCATGAAAAAAAACACTGAAGAAACTAGGAATAGAAGGAACCTACCTCAACATCATAGGCTATATATGAAAAAAAACTACCTCAACATCATAGGCTATATATGAAAAACCCAAAGCAAACCTCATAGTAAATGGAAAAAAAAATTAAAGCATTTCCTTTAAAATACAAGAACGTCCATTCTCACCACTCCTGTTTAATACAGTAATAGAAATTCTAGCTGGAGAAATTAGGCAAGAGAAGGAAGCAAAAGGGATAAAAATTGTAAAAGAAAGAGTCAAATTATCACTGTTTGCATGTGATATGATCCTATATTTAGAAGAGCCAAACAAACTGTATCAAAAGACAGCTAGAGTTAATAAACAAATTTGGCAAAACAGCAGGTCACAAAATTAGCATACAAAAATTAATAGCTTTCTTATATAGCAACAATGATCTGCTGAGAAAGCAATCAGGAAAAAAAATTTATTTAGAACAACCAAATCTAACCAAGGAGGTGAAAGACCTCTAAAATTCAAACTATAGAACACTGAAGAAAAGAAATTTAATAAGACTTCAGAAGATGGAAAGACATCCCATGTTCATGAATAGGCAGAATTAATATTGTTACAATGACCATACTACCGAAAGCAATATACAGATTCAATGCAATTGCTATCAAAATACCATTGACATTCTTCACAGAACTAGAAAACAATAGTCCTAAAAATCATTTGGAAGAATAAAAGACCCCAAAACAACCTAAGCAATCCTAAGCCAAAGGAACAATGCTGGAAGCATCACAATCCCTGACTTCAAATGATACTACAGAGATATAGTATCAACAGCTACATGGCAGTGGCATAAAAACAGACATATAGACCAATAGTACAAAATAGAAGGTACAGAGACAAACCCACACTTCTACGGTCATCAGATCCTTGATAAAGGTGCCAAAAATGTACAGTAGAGAAAAGATAGCCTTTTTAACAAACGGTGCTGGGAAAACAGGTTTATGTAGAATAAAAGTAGACCCTTATCTATCACACTACACAAAAATCAACTCAAAATGGATCAAAGAATTAGAACAGGAATTATTCAGGAATTAGAACAGAAACTATGCAACTCCTAGAAAAAAACATAGGTCAACACTCCAGCGTATAGGTACAGGCAATGACTTTCTCAATAGGACCCCTAAAGCTCAGGAAATAATGCCAAGAGATAATAAGTGGGATGACATTAAATTAAAAGGCTTCTGAACAGCAATGGATACAATTAGGAATGTGAAGAGAGAATCTACAGAATGGGAGAAAATCTTTACTAATTACCCTTCTGACAGAGGATTGGTATTTAGAATATATAAAGAACTAAAAAAAAACTTAACACCAAAAATTAATAAATGAGCAAATAAATTAGATACTTCTGAAAAGAACAAATACAAATTGCCAACATATATATGAAAAAATGGTCAACATCGTTAGGAATTAGGGAAATGTAAATCAAAACTAAACTGAAATTTCATCTCATACCTGCCAGAATGGCAGTTATCAAGGATACAAACAATAAGCCAGGCACAGAGGCACATATCTATAATCCCAGCGGCTCAGAAGGCTGAAGCAGGAGGATCGTGAGTTCAAAGCCAGCCTCAGCAACTTAGCAAGGCCCTAAGCAACTCAGTGAGACCCTGTCTCTAAATAAAATACATATTCAAAAAAGATCTGTGGATGTGGTTCAGTTCCCAGTACCAAAAACAACAACAACAACAACAACAAAAATTGAATTTCCTCAAAAGACTAGACATGGAACCACCAGCTGACCCAACTATATTACTCTTCAGTAGTTGAAGAACTAAAGTTATCATGCTATAGTGATACATATATACAATTAGTTAACAGGAGAAGACTTAGCCATGATATACAGTTACCACCCAACAGCTTCAGTGCTATTTGGGGCATCCCTGAAAAACAGTAATAAAGTAAAATCCTTGCAATGGGCAAAACTTCAAGCAATGCACCTGGTTTTTCATTTTTCTCGGAAAGAGAAATTACTAAAGGGGATTATATACCAACTCATTAGCTATGGCCAGTGGTTTGGCTGGATGACCAGGCAATTGGAGGGAACATGACTAGAAAATTTTAGACAAAGGAATTTTGGGGAAGAGATATGGGGAGAGACTCTGAATGAAAAAATACCACTTATAATGTTTGTGTTCTGTATATGTCTTATTTGTATATGGTATTATTCAAGTTTTTTTGTTGCTTTTCCATCTAGTTGTTCTACTCATTATTAAGATGAGATATGAAAGTCTCCTACTATTATTGTATTGCTGTCTATTTCTCCCTTAGTTCTTTCAAAGTTTTTATATATTTAGGAGTGCTGGTATTGGGTACCTGTATGTTGATAACTATATCTCCTTGTTGAATTTACCATTTTATCATTATGTCATTTCCATATTTGTCTCTTGTCACAATTTTTTATTTAAATTCTATTTTGATTGATGTTAAGTATAAACACATAACTCTATTTTTATGATTCTTTGCATGGAATATCTTTTTCTTTCTTTATCAACTTACCCTATGTTCTTAGATTTAAAGTAGGTCTCTTATAGATAACATGTACCTGGAGCCAATTTTTAAAAATATTTTTAAAAATATTTTTAAAATTTGTTACACATGACAGTAGAATGTATTTTGACCTATCACACATACATGGAATATAACTTCCCATTCTTGTGGTTGCTCATGATGTGGAGTTATACTGGTTATGTATTCATATATGAACATAGGAAAGTTATGTCCAATTCATTCTATCATCTTTTCCATTTCCATCCCCCCCTCTCCCCCCAATTCCCTCCTCTCCAATCCAGTGAACTTCCAATCCCTGCCCACCAACTGCCTTTTGAGAGTCAGCATCCACATATCAGAGAGCATGATAGCTTCCAGTTCCATCCATTTACCAGCAAATGCCATAATTTCATTCTATTTGTATGGCTGAGTAATATTCCATTGTGTATATGTACCACTTTTTCTTTATCCATTCATCTACTGAAGGGCACCTAGGTTGGTTCTATAGCTTAGTTATTGTGAATTGAGCTGCTATGAACATTGATGTGACCATGTCACTAAAGCATGTTGACTTTATGGAGGTACTGGGAATTGAACTCAGGGGCACTCAACCACTGAGCCACATCCCCATCCCTATTTTGTATTTTATTTAGAGATAGAATCTCATTGAATTGCTTAGCACCTCACCATTGCTGAGGCTGGCTTTGAACTCATATTTGTATCTGTGCCTTTTCCTCAGACTTGGAAAATTTAAGCCATTATTCATTTAAACAGCCTTTCTATGTATTTCTCACCCTCTTTTACTACTGATTTACATAATGCATATATTAATTCATTTGACAGTGTCTCTTAAGTCATTTCGGCTCTATTCACTTTTCTTCATTCTTTTTTCTTTTTGTTCTTCTGATTGAATAATTTGAATGGCCTATCTTTACATTTGTTAATCCATTCTTCTGCCTATTCTTTTGTTGAACCCTCTAGTGAAATTTTCAATTTGATTATTATACTTTTCAGTGCTAGCATTTTTTTTTAACTTTTAAAAATTGTCCTTTTGTGGATATTGTCATTTTGTTCAAAGATTGCATCATTGATTTCCTTTAGTGCTTTATCTGTGTCTGCCATTAGTAGCCTTAAGCATATTTAAGACAGTTGTTTTAAAATCTTTGTCTAAAAATCATGATGCATGTTTCTTCAGGCTGTTTCTGGAGGTTTATTTTGTTTCTTCATATGTTTCCCTATTTTTTTGTATGTTATGTGATCTCTTGTTGATTATTGGGCATTTGAAAAAATATCCACCTCTCCCAGTCCTTGAAGACTAGCATGAATGTCCTTTACTGAGACTTGAGTTTAGCTTGGGAAACCATAAGTTTAGCTTGGGGACAATATTCTCAAGTCTTTTTCTGGGCATGGGTTCTGTTTGAGCTTATGGATATGCTTTTCTTTTGTCCTAGTTGCCTGTGAATATTTTAATTTTCCAAAGAGTCTTACTCAAGTTTCTTGGGGTCTACATATTTTATTGATTTCTCCATCTATAGTCAATTTCTTGCTCCCAGGTACTTTCAAGTCCACAGTATTCTTGTAGTTTTCACATGCCATGATGCCCACCACTACTTTTTATGATTTCCAACCTTTAAACTATGCCACTATTTATTTCCTGGGTTCTGAGTTAGATAAAGTGATACCATTCCTTTGTGCAGCTCACAGATAGATCAAAACTTTAGAAACAAGTTTCCTCCCTCTTTCTGACTCAAGTGAGAGAACAAGGAATTGGACTATATTGTGGACTAAATTCATATTAATTTGAAGGTCTGTTTACCTTCAAATTAATATATAATTCCCAATCTGATGTTATCAAAATGAGACTATTTGGGAGTTAACTACTTTTAGATGGGGTCATTAGAATGGAGACCCTAGGATACAATTAATGCCCTATGAGGAGAGGAAGAAACATCAGTTTCCTGTCTCCTCATGTAAATGTGCAGCAAGAAGGGTAATCAGTTGCAAGCCAGAAGAGGGCACTCACCATAACTAAACCGCGCTAGCAACTTAATCTGAAACTTCCTGGCTCCACTATTGTGATAAGTAAAGGTTGTTTAAGTCATCTAGCTTATGGTATTTTGTTATAGTAACTGAGAATACTCAGACAGATCATTTTCTTCTGACCTGAGTACATGGAGTGGAATAAGTGTGGATGAATAAAAACACAAGAGAATTTTCTACGATTTGATTGTGGCTTTTTCTTTATTGGGCATTTGTTTGATTTCCATAGGTCATTGACTAGTTTATAGAGCTCCTATGAAGTTATTTTGTTAAGTCCATAGTTGTTTATCTGATATTTCTGTTAGGAACAAATTCTTAGAGCATCGTCTTCCACCACCATGCCAATGTGATCTCTTCATAATTTAGAGTGTTTATTTTCAGAAATAGGAAATAAGACATAATGAGTTTAAACATGATACATTAGTGGGAGTATAATTATAATTACCTGGGAGTTTTCCAAGTTGGTCAAATATTTAACTAATATTTTAATATAAATTAATAGAGATGCTTCATTTTTACCAATTCATGAATTTGACTCCACAGGCCATTCTCTTCATAGGCAAATATCCTGAAGTGTACATGGTGAATAGCCAAGTTTTATGCCCATGTATATATACTCTACATGTATACAGAGACATTCTTGAGCAATTACAAATCATGGTCTTGTAACAAACACTGTGTTTTTCATATATAACAAATACATTATTTCCTAGTGCCCCAAATGAAAATTTGTAAATTACATCCAGGAACTCATCAAATCTGTTAGATGAATTATGTAATTCAATTTGGCAAAATTTTTGCACACAGCACAAATAGTTTTCTTTGGTTTTCTTGGATTCTGTTCTGAGAAGGAGGTAGCTGGAAAAAAAGTGAAAAATTACAGGATATGATTCATAAAAATCCCACATCTTTTTTGTGTGCTTGTACATTCTTTTTTGAGGGAAAATGTTTTTGTCCCACAGCAGTGGTTCCTCTTTCTTTCAATGAGTACTTTTTAGTCAGAAAGATATCCACACACAATATAATGAAATGATTCAAAAAAAAGGATATCCCAAAACAGAGGATGCATGTCATTTAGCAGCTATAAGTACATGTAACATATTTATTAAATCTCTTTTTCATTAGAAAAGAAAGTGAAGCCTAAACTTGAACACGGCCACAGTATATACTAGACAGCAAAGAAATGAAACCTCAGCTTTGTACGTCCTGCCAAACATTAGCCCATGTCTTTCACCCTCCAACATGTAATTGGTATCTGTTTTCCTGTCATGTTTTGAGAGAGAAGAAAATGATGCCCCTGTAATCCTATCCTCATTTCTGAGTTTCAAACAAGTGGCACTCACTAGTATTCCTTCCTCTTTTCATTTGCTGCCAACAGTAAGATTAAGCACATACACTGAAAGAAAGGACTACCAGCACTCCATTATTAGAGGTAATTTTCAGAGGTTGAAGTAAACATCAAATAATGAAGAGTAGTTAGATCTCTGTAGATGGTCTATCTGTTTTTACCTTTTGATTTCTGTCTTGAAGCAGCCTAAAAACACTTCACTCACATTTGTTTTATTAAAAACTATTATAGCACTGGTTGCTCATTATCCCGACGGAGGAGTGCTCTTCGGTAATGGAATTCTGAGTAGTTTCAGAAACTGAAGTGTCAATTTCATGCATATGAAGAACTCAGACTATCAGAACTAAAGGGACTATAGAGTTAAGGTATTCAATTCTCTCATTTCATAGAAGGAACCAAAATCCACTTCCAACAATGTCCATATCAAGGATCTTATAAACTGCAACACTCTTGACATTAGGTTCAAGGGCAGCTGGACAGAATTTTCTTTTAAATGTGCAGCTATATTTATTTAAATTAGAAAAACATCCATGCACCAAAAAGGAAGAAGGCAATGGAAAAGAGAGTGGCAGATGGAGCACTGATGCTATTGTTGGTTTAAAGAGGTTGGGAGGAATGGCAGTCTGTGTAACCCAAGGATCTCTGTTTTTTGTGCAGAAAAGGAGATGAATACTTGAAACTTCTTAAAATAGAGAATTGGAACTGAGAAACCAAGCCTGTCACACATGTTCATAATTAACCCAGGATCCTTGAAAGGCTGTCCCCTAAGTGTTGTGATAGACTCAAGAAAAATCTGCCAGCAAACAATGGAATCACAACAAATAGGTGGCTGTTTCTTCCTGGAAACTGGGTGGGGCAAAATATTTGTCCTGAGAACTGTTAAGTCTAGACCAAGTTTTGTGATGTTAATTCACATTAGTCATGTGGTCAGAGAATCCATAAACAGAAAGATGAGCATTAAAATGGTTGTAGGTGGTAAAACTACGGGAATGTCTCTGTCAAATGGAAAAGCAAAATTGCCTGAGAGGAATATGTCCTTAATCTAGATAACAGGGAATTCCATTGATGAAAATCTTACTGAAAATGAGTTCAGAATTTAAAAACAATTAGAGTAAATTAATAAAAAGTAAGTCCTTGAGTATTTAGATCAAAGAGAATTCAAATAGGAATGTGTAGAAAATTTATAAAAATATTAAAGACGAAATCCAAGCAGTAAGATAATAAGACACTAGAATAATGGAATACTGAAAAAATGAGTATGCTGTTAAAAAAGAATGAAGAAATTCTTGAAAGTTAAAATTTATAGGATAAAAATGCATACAATTAGACCTGAACAATGAAAAGAAATTGCTGAAATGGCAGCATGAAATGGCAATGTAATGGAAAATATAAAATTCAAATTTACCAACAAAGGTACAGTGAGGACTTTTATGTGTCTAATAAAAGTTATGTCTAATAATTATTAGTAAAGAAAGGAATAGGAGATTGTAAGAGCTATTGTCAAACATAAGTAACTAGAATTTTCCAGACCAGAGGAAAGGATTAAATCTTGAGATTTAGGAAACTCATTAGATCTCTTGCAGGTTGAATATAAAAAAGATCTCAGCTGCTCATGAAGAATATCTGAATAGATATTTCAGAGAGGAAGAACAAAACATAGATAACATTCAAAGGAGCAATAATTAGGCATTTGAAGACATCTTGGTGATGAAAGTCAAGGCATAAATTAGATAATAAGATAAGGTTATCATAGGGTTGAAAAAAATCATTGGTAGTGCAGAATTCTATACGATCCATAATATCATTAAAGAATGAGCATAATAAATAAATATATTCCAAACAGGCAAAATAGGAGTAAGTTAATTATTCTCAGCCTGAAAGAAAAAAAAAACTGGGGTGAGCAAAGTTACCAAGCAAATAAATTACCTAACATGACAAAATCTTGATAGTTACTGACTTATTATATTTTTGTTATTATAAATAAAATATATTAATAGTCATTTGTACACAACAATAACTGTCAAGGCTTACAAAACAAGGGAAATGAATACTAAACAATAATGATGTGTGGGCAACAGTACAAAATTGAAGATTCTCATATTCTGCAAGAGGAGAGTGGAAGAGACATGATTAACACATTGGACTTTCATGTGTAGGCAGCATTTTAATAATATAAGTTATCACTAAAATAGTAGAAATTTAATGTATAATTATCATTAAATGGTAAAACTAAAGAAGATAAAAGACTTATCAAATGTCACAAACTAGGGCATTATAGAAATAAGGCTGGAAACCAAAGTCTGGATTCTGAGGCTAGAATTTTCTTCTCTGGAAATACTATGACCATGTATTTACCAAACTTAAATATTTTATGGTGTAAGTAAGCAAGAGTTGTGTTCTTAGTTGCATCTTTTGTTCTTTTTTGGGGGTACTGGGGATTGAATTCAGAGATACTTGACCACTGAGTCACATCCTCAGCCCTGTTTTGTATTTTATTTAGAGACAGGGTCTCACTGAATTGCTTAGCACCTCACTGTTGCTAAAGTTGGCTTTGAACTCACAATCCTCCTGCCTCAGCCTCCTAAGTCACTGGGATTACAGGCATGTGCCACCTTACTGGCTTCTTAGCTGCTTTTAATTCTTAAAGCACTATTTCTTAAAGAACTAAATGCCTGACTTGGTTGATCTTACACACACACACACACACACACACACACACACAAATTTGTAAAACTGTGTTAGATTCTTATATGGAGCTCCATGTATTTTTCCATTCACTTCCCATTGAATTTAAAAGGTGTAGTTACAAGAAGGAACTATTTCATATCATTTGTCAGTCCTTTATAAATAGAAAATAATTATAAAGCAGAGATTTTGACTTCTGTGGCTTTGGGTTAAATTTAGTTTAGTGGAAGAGATGGACATGTATGTAACTAAAAAACAACAAAAAAAGAAAGAATACGGGTAGGTGATTATTAGAATGCATCTGGTTAAGAGTAAGCAGACTTTTAAAATGGAGAATTTAAAATTTCAAAATGGCAGCATTGTTTTAGTGGCACAGAAACAACCTCTAACTTCATGTCTGATGAGGGTACTACATTCTCTCAGGCTTTGGAATCTGATGAAGGAATTGAAAGTACTGCTTTATTTAAGATCAGTGTTGTAAAAAGTAAGAGGTCAGAAATTATGTTGTATAAAAGGGCAAATGGAGAGAATTAGAAATGGTTATCACAGAACTTGATTATTGGGACTTGAAAGAAATCATTATTAGTTGTTATTTTAAAAATAATGAAAGAAAAGCAAGTGACTAGAATTTAGGGAGAAATTTCTAGGGAGATTTTTAGGGATTTCTACAAAATTAATATCGACATTTCTAAATTTCAACACTATCTGCTTTCATTGAATATACTAGTTTGGACACCAGTAAAGAAAATGGACTCTATGTAAGTCATTATGGAAAATAGTAATGGTAGTTTCTCAAAACATTAAAATTAGAACTTCCACATGATCCAGCAATTATAATACTGGGTTTATATCTAAAGGAAATGAAATCAGTATCTCAAATCAGTATCTCTCAAAGAGATATCTGGCCTGGTATGGTAGTGCATGCCTGTAATCCCAGCAACTCAGGAGGCTGAGGCAGGAGAATCCTAAATTCAAAGAGAGCCTTAGCAAATTAGCAAGGCCCTAAGCAACTTGGTGAGACCCTGTCTCAAAATAAAATTTAACAATTACTGGGGATGTGGCTTGACATCTAAGCCCATCTGGGTTCAATCTCTAGTACCAGCCCTCCCTCACAAAAAAAAAAAAAAAAAGGTGCTGGTGAGGATGTGAAGAAAGAGGAACTCTCAGACACTTTCAGTAAGAATGTAAATTAGTATAGTCATTATAAAAATGGTATGGAAAATTCTCAAAATATTCGACATACAACTACCATGTGATCCAGCAATTCCACTAATGGGTATATATCCAAAGGAAAGCATGTCAGTAGATTGAAGAGACCTCTGCACTCCCATGTTTATTGCACGGAGTCCTTTATTCACAAATAGCCAGTCTTTGGAATCAACTTAGACACCTGTGGACAGATGAATAAAGTGTGATATATATGCACAATGTAATATCATGCATCCAATAAAAGAATAAAACTCTATCATTTGTAGCAACATGGATGGAATTGGAGGACATAACATTAAGTGAAATAAATCAGAGAAAAACAGATATCACATGTTCTCAGTTACACGTGGAAGCTGAAGAAATTGCTCTTACAAAAAGTAGGGAACAGAAAAATGGTTATCAGAAGCTGAAGAAAGGT
>NW_025999905.1:11024636-11118951 GCF_001458135.2 Marmota marmota marmota | reverse complement strand
AAAAAAAAAAAAAAAAAAAAAAAAAAAAAGCACCTGCATGCTTATGTTTAATGCAACACTAGTCAAAATAACCAAGAACCAGCAGTGGTGGCACACACCTGAAATTCCAATGGCTTGAAAGCCTGAAGCAGAAAGATCGAGAATTCAAAGCCAGCCTCAGCAAAAGTGAGGCACTAAGCAACTCAGTGAGACCCTGTCTCTAAATAAAATACAAAATAGGGCTGGGGATGTGGCTCAGTGGTCAAGTGCCCCTGAGTTCAATCCCTAGTACCAAAAATAAAATGAAATAAAACAAATATCCAAGAAATGTAAACAAACTAGGTTTCCATGAACTGATGAATGGATTAAAAAATGTGGTACTTATACACAATGGGATGCTGTTAAGCTTAAAAAAAAAAGGATAAAACCCTATCATTTGCAACAACATGGACTGCAATGGAAAACATTATGTTAAATGAAATAAACCAAACACAGAAAAATAAATACCACATGATCTTACTTGTATGTAGAACCGAATAAAGTTGACACCACAAAAGTTGAAAATAGAATGCTAGGACAGCAGGGAAAGGGAGATTTGGTAAAAAGGTGGTCAATGGATAGTAAGTTATACTTGGAAAAAAAAAAGATATTTCATGTTCTTTTGCATAGTAGGGCAACTACTGGTAACAATAATGTACTGTATATTTCAAAATACATAGAAGCTAAAGGGAAGGATTTTAAATGTTTTCATCACAAAGAAATAATAAATTTATGATAAAGTAGATATGCTTACTCTGATTTGAATATTGTACAATGTATCCATGCATTGAATCATCACTTCATTTCCCATAAGTATATATAATTTTTATGTCATCTAAAAGATTTTTAAAAGAATTTAAAAAGAAGATGAGCCTTGTTCTGACATAAAGTTTCAATTTTTTTTATGTATTATATTACTCCTCTCAGAGGATTATGGTAAGATATAAATTAGAGCAAAAGAAAAGTGTTAAATAATTATTAATATTTTTATTTTTATAATAAGTAGAACAACTGAAACAAAATACATTTAGCAAAGGAGAAAAAAAGTAAAATAATGCACTAAAATACATTCTTAAAGGAAATTACCTCTTTTATGTGGATTTTATATCCACATATGTCTACATTCAGTTAAGAATAAATCTTCATAAGTATATAATTAAATTGTTATTAAAATAATAATTTTATTGTATCATTAAGTTGATTTTATTTATTATGTACTAATTTTTAAATCTTATTGTTTTGGAAACAAATCAACATTGGAAAAAATGCACAGGGAATTATATCATATTTTAAATGTACTGTGTAAACCTTTGACATGGAGTTCACAGTGTCTTTTCTAGATCCACTAAGAACTTCAAATTTAACTTAATGTGAGGTAAATGCAATCTTTTCTATTCTCTTAATTTCTCCAATTTTTAAATATTAAAAGGAAATTTATTCACCTCTTATCTTGAATCTTGCTTCCCGATTGTTATAACGTTTAAAAGACTAGATAAATCTTTTCCAAAGTACTTATTAAGATGTGTTAGGAATGATCCATTGACGGTCAACCTGGAGGGCTGTAAGAATGAGCACAACCCATTGATATTGGAAAGCCCAGGAGTAATTCCAATATTTGTAAGGACTGTGAGTTCAATAATTGTAAAGCACCATGAAAGTGTTAAGTTAATGATAGAAATTCATTAGACTTCTATTTTCAATTATAATCTACTCTTTTAAAAGGAACAGTTTGACATTCATTCTTATTTTTCTACTTATACTCTGCTGTTGAAGTTGCTTTCTTTTCACCATGGAAACTTAAAATAAACAAAGAACCATGAAGTAACATTTGCCATTTGACAAATCTGATTAAACCAAAGGTGTTTACCATTGAAACAGACTCTACTCACTCACTCCATCTCAGGTTTACTTTCTGTTAGACAAAATATTACTATCTTTTCCTAAAAGGAACCCAAACCATTGTCCATTGGAAACAATTATGCTTTAAAATGTTAAACATTGCAGGGGGTTATAAAATACAAAACTATGTATTGGTTTTGGAATAAATTTCAAGAGTTTTTGGAGTATGTGTTTCAAAGACATCTTAGAGTTACTGGCTAGATTTTAAAAAGATGTTGAAATCAGGAAAGAAAGAATTGTTTTGTAACTTGTACTTACTGTACAAACCTAGCCACAATTACTAGACCCATTTAAGATGGTAATTCAATAAAATGTTAAGGTTAGCAGAGATTGAGCATACAGTCTATTCTAAAGGTTAATTGTAGTTTTTGGTTAAAATATCTTTAGTATGCCATCTTTGACATATAATTTATGCCATTTGGAAAGAGGACAGACTTTAAAGCTAGATAGACATAGATGAAGATCAAATCCTGTCTCTTCACAGTCTGCAATAGATGAGTGAGTTAAACTTATTTGATGCACGGTATCCTCATTGGAATTTGCAAGTATTAACACACATGGTATAGAGTTCAAGTGTGGTGAAGTAGAATTCTGGTCAGTGTTTAATAGAATAACAGGCACATGGTTGGTGCTTAATCTATGTTAAATCTTATTATTCTTTATCTTGACCAGCAAACTACATTCAAACCAGCAACTCTCTTTCAATTTTCTTTCTTTTTTTGTGAGCTCTCATTTCATTATAAGGAAGATTTATTTGCAAGTCAATCTTTTCATTTTTAGAAAGTGGAACAGTATATGTCAAGATAAGTCATAATTAATATTTTATTTATTCAACATATATTTTTCAAATATCTGGTATGCAGAATCTAATGGTAATCATCTAGGATGTAGGAAAATAAGAACAGTTTTATTTCAAATAGCTTTTATTCACATAGGACTAGAGGAAAATCTAATTCAGTAGAAAACACAAGACAATAGGGCTTATTTCATTTTTTGAAGAAGAAGAAGAATCGTGACATTAACAACATCAATAATTTGGAACACACAACTGTGTTTTCAAATACAAAAAAAAAGAATCAGAAAGAAGGTGAACATTCCATGAGCATGTTCAACAATGGTATTGTTATTAGGTATTAATCCTTAATTAGATAATTATTTTGCACATCTGGGAAAACACCACTGGCAGCACAATTTTAAGAAAAGAAGTTTGGCAACATATATTTTTCTCAGCATCTCTGAATGTCAGATCTTGGTGAATGCTAGCCAAAAAAAAAAAAAAAAAAAATTAAGGGCAAAACCACTGGCATACAGAGGACAACAAACTGATCTTATTACAAAGACAGATATCAGACCACAATAGAAAAGACACTTTAATTTTACACTAATCCAGAAACTCCAGATTATTGGCACACAGATCAGTAAGCCTGGTCTAGAGTGTTTAATCACAAAAGTAATAAATATTGGTTTCCTGCCTGACCTGCCCACCTGATTTCAAAATATCAGGATATTTGCTTTCTAATGACATAAACTGTCAAATCTCTAACCTACAAAATGGCTATTTATGTTTTACAGTATGCTGGTTTTCCCCAGAAACTACTGAAAAGGCAATTTCCTATAACCTAGCTGTCCTGTGGATAGATTCTGACATCAACGATCCAGAAAGAGTTTGAGAATCTCACAATTTAGGAAAAGCAGATGAAGATTTTTATCTGCAGTCAACTCCTCAGATTATAGAATAAGAATTTTTAGAGTTTTTTTTTAATTCCATTTCTATTCAATTTTAAGTTAATAAGACCAATAGGCAGATATTGCTGCAATCATTCTATCAATTATTACAAAATGCCATCTTCAAGATCGGGCATCACAATGAAGGCTAAAGGATATGACCACAGTGTCTCAGAAAACATTTGCCTCTCCTTATTCTATTGGATGTTGTAACTTGCCTAAGGCCCAAACAAGAAAATAAAGGAACTCCTATCTTCATTGAAGAATCTGGCATTCTTTTACTTCCAAGATATACGGATTTAAAACTGCTTCTTTTGCCATGTTTTTCTTCAGGTGGAAGTTTATGCATGTGGGTTTGTCTCACAAAGACATCTTCCAAAGGGCAAGGAAATTGTATGTACAACTTGGATGTAATAACAGCACAACATAATTGGATAGTAGTAAGAATGGTAGAAAACTATCTTTGAAGCAAAAAGCAAATTCTGAATTAATAAAATAAAGTGCCAAGTCCCAAACTACAGACCCAAACACAGTAATTTTATTTATCTTATTTTGAAAAAAAAAAAGTTAAGTGGTTCTGGAAAAGGAAGAGATAAAAAAGAATGATAAAGATGACTAGCTTTAGTTTTTACATATAATGGCATGAAGGAAAGCATGTCCTGTGGAGTCTTGGAAAAGAAGCTGTCAAGGATGTTTCTGCTTAGAAAACACAAAGTAGAGATTTCAGAAATTATTCTGATTGTTTAGACACGGCAATTTGGAACTGGCAGGAAAGCAGGAGAACAGAGAAAGGAAGAAAGGAAAGTATTGGTTAAAAAGATTGGCACTGTAGAGTGAATTCACTGTGTATTTGTTAACTGTTCCAGTTTGAGAATTAAGATGCTTTGAAAAATTGTTATAACTCTAATACTTTGTCACAGGGATCAACTCCAAGCAGCTCCAGATCAATAGTCTAATGTTTGTTTAACCTAACTATTTCCAACATATTGATAACTGACTTAGTTGTTGCTTAATGCATTATATAAAACCAGCCACGAATATCATAGGAAAAATGAACTGCAGTTGGTTTGGGGAAACCGAGTTCTACGGTGTTGTGTGTGTATACTGTGTTCATTGAAGTGGTTGTCCTCTGGCCATGTGAAAATCATGCTCTGCTTCATGCAACATGTGATGGATCAAAGCAAGCTGTTCTGGTTAGGAGGCCAGGTCTATGATTTTCAATATAAATATGCCCCAAAATAGAAACTGTAAATAGGCACTTATATATATTTTAGTGATGGTGTTGATTAAGGTGATAAAATAATTAATAATACTTCTATTAAAAGGAAGTAAGTAGTACAAAATACTGAAGACCAAATATAATTGTGTCCTTTGGGAACACAAGAAATTTGATGGTGATCATGACCATGAAGAAGATCAGTTTTGAAGACAACAATAAAATGCCTTCACCTCTTAGGATAGGTCTTCTGGTTTTCATTTCTTTTGGAGGTGAAAATGTTCCCTTTATGGAAATGGTCTAACAGATGTGTTGTTCCCTACTTATCCCCACCCAATTCTTATTGTCTCAGCAGGCAAGTGAATTCATTCCTAAAGCGGGAAAAGTATGTAAAGATAGATACCACTAGGAATGACAATGTCAAACTCTGACAGAATGGTTATGTCAAGCTCAGAATAAATCTCTTTTAACACAGAAAATCTGCTTTGTTTCTTCTGGGGCTGTTAGATTGCAATACTTATCTCCAGTGAGAAAAATTGAGAGTAAATTTTCAGAAGATAAATAGTAAAAAATATTTAAATAAATTGTCCTAAACATAAATGCTGGGCATATAAGCATATATTTGCTTATTAAAGAGGAATTTTCGCCCGAGAGACTTTCCACATGATCCTTCTATTTTACTTTCATATGGAGTCTATAAAGAAACCCAGAAAATCCACAAGGCTTTTTGATTGATCTCCAGAAATAAAACAGGACTGAACTATCAGGAGACACTAGTCCTGTGTTTTCTGAAGTCTTTGTGGGAGAAGAAGCACTGTTTTCCAAGGCTACCATGTTGTCAGTGATGCCTGAGCGTATCCCATAGGGTTATATTCCAAACCAAAGGCAAAATTATGTTCCTAGGAAATAGGAAATGCAAATTGTAGAAGTTTGTTTTTAAAATAAATATGTTTTCTCCAAAAGCTGACTTCTGTCTCCATTATCAATATGTAAATCTGTTAAAATATTTTAAAATATTTCATTTTACATATTCTCATTTACTAAATGATAACTCCTGTTTTCAATAGAGATTCAGTTTGCCCACTACTTGAATAAAACTATTTATCAGTTTAACATACCACTCCAAATTATGCTATATGATTGAGAAAATTAATTTTCTTGTTTTCTTTCTGTATCTATTATGAAATCTCATTAAACTCATAGCATTGTTTACTAGTAAATTTCCCCTAAATTATTCTTTTTATTTACTATGTATGAGAGATCATAAGGCTTGAAAGAATGTGATTATCATTTAAAATATGGACCAGGATAATTGGTAATGCTCAGGGCGCCACTCTTCTACCACCCTGTCATTGGGAGCCATTGTGAATGATAAAAATTAAATGTGTAAGTGAAGAAAACTAGAGCAAGTGAAGTGCCTGTTCAAAAACTGCTGGTCTATTTCAAACAAAAAGGTTGATATTCTCAAAAGGCTCCATTCTGTCCCTCAGGGCTATGGTCCATCTTGTAATAGTATAATCAAAAAGCACTGGCGCTCTGTTCTTACAACTGCATTCAGCTGTGATTAATCTTCTCCACAGTTTATCCTGGTATCCTAATGATTCTAACTGCAACCAACTGGGCACAGTGTCACCTGGAAGGATGTGTGATTAACTCAACGTGTCATGTTTTAAATCTCATCGACCATGGCCATGTCCTAGTGAGTTGTCTTTATCAAATTGGTGGCTCAGCAGAAGTACGTGGCTATCTTGTTGGAGGAAAGAAACATCAGTAAATTAGTATGAATGTGCTACACTGTTTAAATTTCTATTTCAACATCTAAAAAAAAAATATTTGGGAGGACTGCAAGGTAATAACGGGGGATTTATAATTACAAAGTTGCTTTTAAAGCTTCACAATTATGTTTCTAATTAAAATGTGATATAAATGGTGGTTTTGTTTGTTTGTTTTCTTTTTTAAGGGAAAAGGTTTCTTTTTTAAGCCTTTGGCTTCCCTGTTTGGTTTTCTTTAAGTAAATTTCTTCAAGAAATTACTACACATTAATAAGAGCTAGCAAATATAATTGGGATAAATTTCTCTGAAAATATCAAGAAAATGAAATTTACAAGAAATTCATTGCTCTTATGAGTTGACTGACCTAACCCTTATGCAATGAAAGTCATTTCTACCTAATACTAAGTTACATTCCATTTCAGATTTCCTATTTCAAAGGGTAGCTCAAATTTCTAAGATGTTAAACCAAGTATTGAGCCATTTTTGTATATGTAATAAAAGTCTTTAAAATTAAAATGGTAATCCTAAAAAAACCAAATGCATGAAAATATGGTCTGACTGTATAACAAAAGAGAGTTATATAATTCTACTTGAGTGAAATCTTTCATCTTTGATTTACAGGTTAGAGTCCTCTCTAACTAAAACCATATTGTTCCATATCTTTCATATCATGGCCTTTCCTAAAACCTTGTTTTAATTAAGGTTTCTTTCAGATTTCTGAATAAAAGCATGACAATCTTCACTTATGGCTTTAATATATCCGTTGAGTTAGGAAAATATGTAAAAAGAAACATCAACTCTTTTGAAAGTATTGTCAGGTATTAAATATGCGAGGTATTCTACCTTGGTGTCCTTAGGTGTTTGAGTTACACATTGAAATAGAATTTTCAGAGGTAGGGATAACCTGCTTATTTATATTTAGTAAATTTCTTTGAATCTCAGAAATAAGTGTCCTTTGTTTTAAACCTTTGCAACTAAGGCAACATGTGCAAAGGTTAAATTTTGTGTTTGTTTTCACACGAAGGCACAGCTTCTAGGTTAACTCAGTTCCTTCATTAACAGTGCCTTCATTAACACATTTCCAAATCTAGAACATTCAGTGACATTGTTTAAGCCATCTTGCTTCAACAGTCTCAAAGCTAAAAGAACACAATCAGATAATGCAACAGTGTTAATCTGAAAAGTAAACAAAATAAATGGAAAAACTCAAAGCCCCTGAGGAATAGGGGAGATTATGAGTAATTGCCAGTATTTCTAAAAGAAGGAAGGATAAAAGGTAAGGGGGAAAAAAAAGAAGAAGATGAAGCAATGGAGGGCAGAAAAGGAAAGGTGAGAGAATAAATTCTTGATAGCTTTGGAACAAATTAAGACCATCTTTGAAAAGTCATGTGCTTTTTTTCAAAGACTGCAAATCTTCAAGGGAACACACCTTTAGAACCACTGTCATCAAGACAAGGAAGGTATGCGGGGAGGGAGACCTCATCCTCTACAAAATTGCAAATCGTCCCTGCCTGAGAACCAGGAGAGGGATGCTAGGGAAGTAGGGTAATTTTCCTCAAAAAAAAAAAAAAAAAGACATAAAATATTGCACCATTACATACATATGTGAGTTTCCTTTGGCATGTGGACTTTGAGATACAGCATGGTTGATTCCACTGAGAAAAGCCTCACCCCAGGTCCTCCATCTTGAACTCTTGCTAGGAAGAGTTGAACCATGTGTTAAAACGAAGGCAAAACACAAAAACAAAACTAAAAAAAAAAAAGAAGAAGAACCACGGCGATCTGTCTGGAATTGCTACCCATTCAAGACTGAAAGCAAATCCTGGAAACAATTTAAGACTGACAAAATTTACCCAATAAAAAAACTGATCAGAATGTTAGGAATGAGTATGTTTCAGGTTTTTGCCCTAAATTTCACTGGCTGTTACAGCTTCTGAAATTAACAATATCTAATATGGTAATGGATGTTTCTAGTTCATACTTTGTCTGGGAGTGGGTCACCCAGCGTAATAAAAGCGCGCTGGAAGCAGTTTCTTCCAATCGTGGTTTACTGTAACTTTAGAATCACAGCAGTTACGTTTCAGGAATCTTTAATGCCCTTTCAAGTCCATCCAAAGAACAAGTGAAGCTGCTGTTCAGAATTTTGTGCCCAGTGTTTATGTTCTATCGAATCTGTGCCACCCAGGCAGCAGACAAGACATGTCTGAGGGTGCTGGGGTGGGGGCATACAAAATGATGTCACACACAGGAAATATTGGGGGAGACTTGGCACTTCACAAGGCTGGCTCCTCTTCCATGGGCTCACCAGCAGTTCTGTAAAAATAAACAGGCAATCAGAATACGGCATAAGAGTACACAATGACATTGTAGATTTTCATGCATAATCAAAGCTGATTTTTCAGCTCTCTCTGATGTTTATTTGTGTTATTCAGTTATCCATAAATAGAGTTTCTTTCCTAGGAAGTATAAACAAATGTCAAGTGGAAAAACATTTTGGATCCAAGCAATCATTGGAAATGTTCCTGTTTATATTAAAACATGTCAGGATATTTTATAACTCTAGATTCCAAAATGTACATGTTTTGTGTCTAGTACAGTCCAATAATTTATTGCAAAAATTAACTACAATATTTTATTTTAGGAGCAATTGCAGTGATTTCCTATGGAACCAGTTTGCTAATGAGAGCTAAGGACCTAGCTAGCTTCCGAAGGAGACTCACCAGGGCTCTGGTTTTTGCTTCTGTTCTTTCATAACTGGGTTGGCTGCCTGCCGGAGGCATTTCAAATCAAATTCTGAATTTGATTAGCAAATCGCTGCTACAGAACCAACATTTTATAAGAAATGCACTATGGTAGTGTGTAAATAGTTTTTATTCGGCATCATCTGTGGGGTGTTCTGCTCGGGCAAAACCAAAACTAATTGCTTGAAAATTTATACTTCAGATTTAGCCTTAATTTAGTAACACTTTGAGGGTGTTTAAAGGCAAACTTTTAGAATGATTTTTAATTTAGTCAAAAGAACAAATTGTAGCAGGAATCCAAATACATGAGGTAGTTGGATTGTGGGGGGAAGTTGGATTACTGGGATTTGAGATGCCGGGAGAACTGAGTTTGAGTCTGAGCTCTGTAATTTGCAAATGTTGCAATTACTAATGTTGTAACTACACTTCTGTGAAGCTGTGGTTTCAGGCATAAATCAGAGGGAAAAGATGTTCCTTACGGTATTAGTGAAGGCTAAAAAAATAATAATAAATAAAGAAGGATGTAAATAACAAACGTTATGAGACATTAGTTATTTGATGTGTGGATTCATCTCTTCATCATCTACAATTTGCATTAAATCGAGTAGAGTGACACACAGATACATGACACACAGTGTCATGCCTGTCCTACCAGAGGGGAACTCACTATTTGTACGTTGGTTCTTTCTAGCTGGTGGGATAATAGGTACGCGGTTTTCATTTTCTTTTCATAGTGTTTATCTTCTTGCCAATGTTGTATAATGAATCACTTTCATATTAGGAAAAAATGCTATGTTTGAAACACAGCTGTTTATGAAGACAAATGAACTAGTTAGCCATGTTATTTTTTAGATTTATAAAGAAAAAGTTCCAAGATTTCAATGCATCTTTAAATAAAGCAGTTGCTATTTTAGCTGAGCATTTTTTATTATATATTTAAAACAATGAAAGTAAGATATTATCCATGGAGTGGTAATAAAAAAGATTTTAACACATCCTTTAAAGAATGAGAAACAAAAGATATTCATCATTTAATGTTAGCAAATAGAAAAAAGTTCTAAAATAGTCTGTGAAGAGTACTGAAAAAAGAAGAAAAAAAAGAAAAAAGTCATTTCTGAGGAAGTTATACCCTGTCCAAGAATGTTCAGGATACAGAGGCTATGAGAAAGTGTTTAGACTTGGCATAAACACTTATACCAAGATTAAAGCTAGCTAAATGAGTCATACTTAATTAAAATCCTTTCTATCTAAACTGATCAGCACTCCAAGAAGAAAAATTTAACATTTAAATTTTGAAACAAATTTATGTGTAAATATACAAATTTATTTACATCTGAGAATATGTGGACAAAGAACTTGTAGAATACTCAAACTGAATACTCTAATGCAAACTGAATTGTCCTAAATCTAACCAAAGCCACAGTGAGATAATTTTTTCCCCCACATACAGGACTTGGAATTCCACAGAGAATGGGATGCAGGAAATATCCCAAGGGTCACCCACGTAAAGGATCTCTCTTTCTGGTGCAGAATCTGTGCATTCCTCACAGGTCCAACCTTGTTTTTGAGGGTGTGGGCAGGGTGTCTACAATTTTTGTCACTCACTGGTGAAAACTGAGCCTCTTCTGTTGGATCACAGAGACTTGCAAGTAGAAAACCCTTCTATCAGATATTTCTTTGTCCCTAACCTTTAAAATGATTTCCTACTAACTTCTGTCTTGAAGGTAGTCCATTTACTGTTGCACACCTTTTACCGAATCACATCCACATCCACACAACTGACCAATTCTTTCATGTCTTGCAGCTAGATGCATTTATACATAGCACGTTGGAAAATAGCTCATATATAAGGGTAGATGATCTATCTTCAAGTTCCAGCTCTGTCACTTTCTACAATTTAACTTTGAGCAAGAGTCAGTGTCTCTAGATTATCTAGATTATCTATTTTCTCTTCAAAATGGAAATAATAACCCCTTACTTGCCCTTAAGGGTGTGGGAATCCAATAAGTTAATGAAAGAGAGCGTGCTAGGGGATCATACAATGTTAAACAATTACAGAATAATTGCATTACATGTATCTCCCATTCCAAAAATTTGTAGAATCTCCTGTCTTTTATTCATAGCTCTCAGTGCAAGAGGCATGATCTTTTCTTACTACTTGTCTCTACATAAATATTTCCTATGTTTTCATGTTTTTAAAGAAACACGTGGAAAGTGAGTTAGTGAAGGATCTCTGTCTCTTTAATGGCTGTTTTGGGGGCGGGGAAAGTGAGAAGCAATGCTCTGGAAATGTGTGGGGGGGATTCCCACTTTACTCATCCATAGAGCTATGCTCAGTTTACCTTGATTAATAAAAACACAGTCATGGAAAAGGATGGAGGAAGGGAAGACATGCAATTTCTACGTCTTTGAACTTAAGTTCCCTTACAAGCAGGGAGGTAGAGACAGTAAGCTCAGAGATAGCTGTAAAGTAAACCCACCAAAGATAAATTTTAGTACAAGAGTTTAACTAATTGAAAGACAAAAACTTCTACTACTACAAGCCTGCCTCACAGGGAACACAGACAGTTCTCTATCAATGAAGAGCAAAAGATTATTTTTACAATAAAGGGAAAGATCCAGTCAGTTCAGCAATCATAGATTAAGTTAGTTTACAAAGGTAAAAGCAGGAAGGAAAGATAAGGATAGAAAGATAAAGCATAAAATTAAATTCCTATATTTTCCCTTAAATTGATATTTAATTTTCTATGATTTAAAAAAATATTTGTTAATCCATACTAGGATTGTTATTTGGTAGGACATATTTCCTCTTATTATGTTTATTTAATTTAATCCCTGCATTTCATTTTTCCTCCTCAAAGACAAGCAATCTGATGCTTGTTGCATAAATTATTTGTGTTCTTTAAAGCTATATATTATTGTTTTATGGCATATCTTTTTACTTTATGTAAATTTCATCTTTATACACACATGCATCATTTCTGTTTCTTAATTTACTCAATACTATATTTGTTAGATGCATCATTCATATTTATTTAATCTGTAGCTACTAACTACTACATGGCATCCCAGTGGTTTGCATTCATATTTTAACTATTCATTCTCACAGTAATGGACATAGGGCTTGACTCTAACACTATAGCCATCATGAATAAAGCTGTGGTCAGTCTCCTAGCACATGAACTACAATGACTCCAGATGAGAATATCTTGGTATACATTTCCAAGAGCAAGATTACTGGGTCAAATATTTTATTGTACACTAAATGGTGTTAAATTGTTATCTAGCATACTGCCATAGTTCATCTTCCTATATCTGGGAAGGTTTCACAGCCCCACAACTGCAATGCTAGCACTACCCAGACTACTGGTCTACTGATTTCTCTTGCTTACCTGAAGTACTGCAGATTGAACCCAGGAGTGCTCTGCCTCTGGTCTACATCCCTAACACTTTTAATTCTATTTTGAGACAGGGTTCTTGCTAAACTACTAAGGCTAGCCTCAAACTTGTGATCTTCCTGCCTCAGCCCCCTGAATAGCTGGGATCACAGGTGTGTGCCATTGCCCCCAGCTCTTTCCATAGACTCTTGAAATAGACATAGAATGTTCACTTTGTGCCCTGGACCTCTTTCAGGCATTGGGAAGACAGCAGTGAACAAAGCAGATAAAAATCTCTATTCTTATTGAACCCCTGCTCACATTTTAACTATTCATTTTCCCAAAAATGGACACAGGGCTTGACTAACACTGTACCATCATGAACAGAGCTGTAGTGAACTTCCTAGTACAGGAGCTCCAGTGACTCTACACTGACCTTATTATCTTCTGTTTACCATCTAATGTACATAAAATAAAACTTGTTCAAATTTGCATTTCTTTGATTACTAATGAGTTTGGGCATCTCTTTAAAGGATTTGTCTTCCAGCAAACCACACAATGCAGAATAAAAAGAGAATCAAAGGACTCTCATAAGTATGTGCTATGATATGTGTCTGTCCTGCAGGTTTCTTTAATTTGCTCTTTCCAGTGTTCATGAACTCATTTTATACTGTACTGTTTTGTCCTTATGTGCTTTATGAATTATATTTTATGTTCTTTCTCTCATTTCTCTCATTTCACTTTTCTTTTTGTCTCCCTGCTCTAACCATTTTATATACCTAGTAGACATTCCATAAAAACTTTATGAAATGTTCATAAACATATGTTGGGATGATTTTATAGCTCTTTAGAAGTAATATAAATCAAGAATAGAACAAGAATTTTAGCAAAGGATAGAATTTCCCAAATTATTCTTAGTTTAAACTACAATTCCACACCTGAATGTGTGATCTGGATATGTATATAAGGATCAAATCACAAAGGCATGCAGGAATCAAAAACAAAATGAGAGCCAACACACACACACACACACACACACACACTCACACACATAACAATATTACCATATGGTTGGCTGCAAGTTTTTGTGGTGAGTAGTCATAAATTTTCTAATAGTTCCCATTATCCAGTCCTACCTAACTTGCCTTATTAGTTCATTTTCTTTATTTTTCCACTTCTTAATTCTACAATGTATGTTCACCTTAACGCAAGCCTTCCTTTTCCTCTCTCATCTAATGGCAATCACCATCTATATGCTACTTCTTTTTGCCTGTGTGGTGCTAGGGATCCATCCAAGGGCCTTACATGTGCTAGGCAAGTGTTCTACCACTGAACTATAACCCCAGCTCAAGAATAATACTTTGGCTTTCTTTCTCTCCTTTCATAAATTGCCATTTGTGCATGATTCTTCAGAAATTTACCTACAATATGCTTCCTTTCTCTACATTTTTTCTCCCATCATTATTTAGCTTTCTTATCACAATTGTCATAAGAATTTCTTGACCATCTCTTTAGTATTATGCTAGCTCCTATTCTATACTGTTGTCTTTTAGATACATAGTCCAATGCTGTCTGTCTCCTGTTTTGGTATCTTACTACTAAAAAGAGGATGCAACCCATGTTCCTTTGGTAATAACTAAATATCCTCCCAAGCCTTCTGTACCCATCTTTTTCTTCCCAGCCTTCCAACTTGGAAAAGAACAAGATTACCTTTCCTAAGGGCTGTACTTACATACTCTCTCAAATGTCTCTGGATTTCTGCTCTTTTGTTACTAAAAACAATTTTTAAGTACACATAATGGATTTTATACTGTTTTTGGAGATATAATGGTAAGCAAAAGGGGCTTTTATTTATAAGAAACTTATAGAAGAAAACATATCAATCAAATATTTATTAGATAATTTTCATTTATATCATATGGAATAATGCAAAGATATAGAGGAGGCATGAAAAAGAGTGACCAATTTAATTTTGCAGTTAGTGTTCAGTGAATATGTTCCCTGATCAGTCAGTGCTGTTTGGTTTGAGATCTAACAGCTAAGTTAAAAGAATGAAGAGCTCATTATAGAGTTGGTGATACAAGGAAAAGGACAAGATATGTATTCCAAGCACAGCAGAAGGTGTGCTCCAAGAAAACCTCAATATGGAAAAGAGTATGGTTTTTAGGAGAAAACTGAAGTGAGATCTCATTTCTTCACCCCCACAGGAAAGGCTGAAATAGTAAAGACTGATTATACCACATTTAGAAGAACTGTCATTCATTGCTAGTGAGAATAAAAAAAACGTATATCCATTTTATAAAGCAGTTTGAAAGTTTCTTATGAGGTAAAACATATGACTTCCTTATAACGTAGTAATTCACTCTTACCTATATGTCCAAGAAAACAGATGCTGTTTACATATGTACACACACACACACACATACACACACACGTGTGCACACACACATGTGCACACACACTGTTTGTATAAAAAAATTATAGAGATTTAGGATTCTCAAAATTAAAAACAAAGTTACCATATGAGCCAAAATTCCAACTTTTGAGTATATAGCCAAAAGAGCTAAAAATAGAGTTTTCAAGATATATTTGTATACTTGTGCTTATTGCAGTGTTATTCACAATATGTTAATTGACAGATGTATGGAAAAAGAAAATGTGTCATACACTTATACAAGAATATTATTTGGACTTAAAAAGAAGGAAATCTTGTCATATGCTACAACATAAATGAACCTTGAGGAAGCTTGGCTAAAAGAAGGAAGCCAATCACAAAAAGACCAATACCCATGTTTTGGCTTACATGAGGTATTTAGAAGCCCCAAGGCAGTTGCTAGGGGCTGAGGTGAATGAAAAGGGACAGCAGTTGTTCAATGGCCACAGAATTTCAGTTTTGCAAGATGAAATTCAAGAGAGCTCTTGCATGACAGTGTGCCTCTCATTAACACCACCAAACTGCACACTTAAAAATAACTCTTTTTAAGTGGTAAGATTTATGTGTTTTATACCACAATGATGAAAAATAATCCATAGCAGATTTATCCATAATAGCCCCAAATTGGAAACAAGCCAAACACCCACTTGCAGATAAGTGGATAAACAAATTAGGATATGTTAATGCACTGGCATAATGAACAGCACTGCAAATGAATAAACTACTAACTGTCAGTGAAATTAATGGATGTCAAAAATATTATGCTTAGTGGAGTAAAGGAAGCCAGATTAAAAATCAGTATGAAGTGCATAATTTCATTTAAATGAAATTAAAGAACAGGCAAAACAGCATGGTGTTAAAAGGTAGTTACTGCTGGGAACTGGGAAGAGGTACAAGTGAACGTTCTTAGGTGGTGAAAATGTTCTCCTTCTTGCTTTGGGAGGTGTTTACATGTGGTGTAGGTAACAGTCTTAGGGTCTGTGCATATTATTCTATGTGCCTCAGTTTATAAAAAAAAAGTCGTTGTGGTTGGAACATAGACCACAAAACAGAGAGGAGAAATGTTATGGATGAGACCTGAAATACACATGAGGGTAAGCACACAGAGCTTATGAATCCTGTTAAGATGACAGTCTTTATGCTTATAGAAATGGAAGGGCATGGGAGAGTTTCAAACAGAAGCACAACCAGATTTGCTTTACCATTTCTCTCTCTCTCTCTCTCTCTCTCTCTAGCTTCCTGGTTATAGAAACTAGAATAGAAAGGACACATATGTATATGGGAACTAGTAAGAAAAGTACAGTAAGTGTTTAAATGAAAGATCAAGGTAGTTTGGACTGAGAGATACAAACAAAATTGATTGTGTGCTCAAGTTATCATCTCTTTCTTTGGATGCCTGTCAAAATCCTACATATCCTTTCACCTTGTCTCAATTGTCACTGATTCAGTGATTAGTTCCCTGGTCCTTAGTCTAAGTTAAGTCTTCTTTCATCGTGAAGGATATTATCTCAATCTTATCAAGAAATGTATACTATATCTGATCAAATAACTTATATCTGTTTGTCAAGTAACATATGTTCTTCCTGTTTTTCATACTTGATTCTGTTGTAGGAATAAAACTCTCATATCCATGTCTTAATCTTTGGAACCTGTGAATATGCTATCTTGCATGGCAAAACTGACTTGGTAGATGTGGTCGAGGTTATGGACCTTGAGGTCAGGAAATGATCCTATTTTTCCCTGATGAGTCCAGTCTAATCACAGAAGCCCTTAAAATCAGAAACCTTTTCTCACCAGTCAGAGATAGATATGATGACAGAAGAAATGTCAGAGAGATGGAAGTTACTAGCTTTGAGGATAGAGGAAGGAGGTCAGGAGCCAAGTGATGCAGGCAGCCCCTTAAGCTGGAAAAGGTGAAGGAACAAAGTCTCCCCTAGAAACTTCAGCAAGGACTGCAGTCCACCACTACCCCACTTAGCCAGCGAGACCTGTGTCAAACTTCCAACCTACAGAACTTTTGTGTTAAGTTATTACATTTTTAGTAATTTTTTTTTGCAGCAGCAGTAGAGAATTATTACAATCTCCAAGTAGATGAATGTTTTGAAAACTGCGAAGTAGCTTTGTGAACTTGCTCTTAGCACTTTGACACAGAAAGAATCAGAGTATGTCTGAAAGTGAATGAACTCAGTGTTCTCACATGTTCTCCTCATGCTGCATGTTGGAGGATGGTCCTGTAATCAACTAGTATCACTTCCATTCCTTCTCTGCCCTTGAATGCAATCCTTTTTCCACTCAAACAGATATTTTGTGCAATACCTGCCCCTCTTAGTATCTTTTCTCAGGCAAACCACCTATATGACATTAGAATGGTATGGATGCTAGTTAGCTAACATATTCTGAAAATGGACATTGTCAATTTGTACTACACAAAAAAGTAAATTACACGTTTTGAAAAATCTCACAAAAATATAACAACATGTTTTCCTGTAAAGATAGTAAACATTGAGATAAGTAGAGCTCATGTAGCATTACGAAATGCTGTTACAATGTTAACAATGTTTTGTCTTCTGATGGATGCTTTTACTCATTCAATAAATATGTTTATTATCTACAATGTATTATACATTATAAAAGTCTTTGAGTTAGATCAGCTCACCATAGAGTAGTTAATTTAATCAATTTATTACTTAGTCCTTATTTATCGATCTCTTATTTTTAGTGACTACATTGCTGATTTAACCAAGTTAAACCTAAAGATGCTACCTCTGTTCTTATATTATAGATCTCTATATCATGAATAGTGTATCGGGGAAAGAAAAAAACAGCAAATTGAGGAAAAAGTAAAATGATAGAAATAATAATAAAAATCAGCCTTTACTGAGGAATTCCTTGTGTCAAGTGTTAAGTTCTTATAATGTGTTCTCATTTTATCTTCATAGCCCTGTGAAAATTTTCTCTAATTTTAAAAACAGAAAATAAAATTTAGAGACATTAAGTAACTTGCCCTTGAGTACATAATTATTAAATGCAGAAGGCCTAGGCAAGCTGACTCTAGAGTTGAGCTCCAGTCTTCCTCTGCAGTGGCAAAAGGATGGGAATACAGGGACAGAGCAAAGACGAGATGGGAAGCTAAACTTATCAGCATCTCATTTTACTTATGGCTCTATTTGATTTTTTCAAAATAAATGCTGTTTTACAAGGAATTTAGAATGGAATGGCTAAAATACACAATAGGGCATTGAATTTATTCCCTGATATACCAAGTCCAATTTCATACATACCCAAAGACTATATTAGGCACTGAAAACAGATAAAATCATGGCTCTGGGAAGAGGAGGAAAGACAAGAGAGCACGGATTGCTCTTTCTTTCACCAGGAGCTTCTAAATCTCAACTTTTCAACTAAGGCTTTATTAACACTAAGAGAAAATTAAAAATGAAATTTATTTTAGAATGTTTGCCTACTTAAGTAAACATGTGCTCAAAATAATGGCATAGAGAAAAATCAGAAACCTGCATAATTTGTGCAATATTAACTTCTGGAAGCCTTAGAGATATAATCCCAATGAATAGGATATTTGGACAAATTCATGTTTCTAAGTATATTAGACATGAATTTGTACTTACTAATGGTTTGTATTTCTATGTAAATCACTGGATTGAGGAAAATGGAGTCATTAATATTCTCAGAGGTACTGACAAGCCATTCAAAGCTCAGGCAAATGATACATAGGATTTTTCAGTTTATTGTTATACTTTTAAAAGTATGAACAAGATAGTTACTGAAAAAAAACAAAATACCAAGACTTGGACTCATACATTTTCTCATGGTTCTGTATTATATAATGACTTGAAACCATCTCTTTCATGAGAAAAGTTGCCAAAAATGGAACGTTAAGTGATTAAATAAAGAATCATTCCAGACTCCATTTAAAAACTCTAACATGATTTACACTATAATCAACAGGTCATACTGACATTTGAAAATCTAACTTTCAGTTTTTGCTTTGCATTAAAAAAAAAAAAAGAGACAGTTAGGAATTTTAGAGTATAAATGTGCTCCTAAAAACTTGATAGTCGATCACCCTAAAGTTTTGATTGCCAGAGAGAACTTTTCTTGATTTTCATCACAGCCTGAACTGGTATCCAAGAATAAATCTGAGTACATTACTAACCCTTCCAATAGAAGTGTTTTGAAACGGCTATCTAACAAATGTCGACTACAAATCTTTCAAAAGTACACTTTCTTAGTAAACAAGAAAAAAACTCTAATATTACAGTTTTTGCTTCTAAACAATATGCTACATATAAACAGGCCTATCTATTTAAATCTTTAAAAATATATCTGGGACCTGCTCAGGGATGGTCTTGCTTTTTTTTTTTTTCTCTTCCTGAACCATCAATGACTTTTCCCCATTCAAATTCTTTGCCACCCTAAAATTGTGTTTGAAAACTGTGTATCAGTTAAACATCCACAAAACGAATTCCCACATACCAGCCCTTTCCTAATAATTTGTTCTTCAAGGTCCATCAGTGTAGGTATAAAACTGAAATGACTTTTTGCACGGTGTTGTCACCCTCCCCCATCCAAGAAAAATGAACAGAAAATACTTACAATGGTTCTTAGCCAGGAGCATTTTATCCCTTATTCACTAGTGGTAAATGAGTCAGATATGAGTTGGCCAGGAAAAGTGCTGCTTTACCCAAAATCTTAGTATGAAATGAGTCATCTCACTCCAAACACCAATATATCCTCCAAAATAACTGGCAAGAATTTCCTATAAAAAGAACCTTGCCTTCACTCTTTTCCATCCATTTAGGTCTCTGATTTTTCTAATTTTTCAATTTCCTGCATGTTCATAATATTGCATTTATAACAAAAGCCAGGAACATTTCCACCTCTTTATCTTATTTTGAAAATCATCTTTGCCTATTGAATAGGGGAACAATTTTGATAGCTTCCTCTGAAAAAACTAAGAGCTCTGTGACTCTCAAGGACCCCCACCCCCTCTTTCTCTCTCTCGAAATGCATTCATGGTTCAACTGAAATACAAGAGCCAGTTCTAGAAGAATTTTTTCTTTTCCTCTGTTAAGAAAAGGAGTTCAAAGCCACAGAAAATACTTCAAGCAAAATCATTTTTCTTCCCACAAGAAAAATCAATCACTTTAGATATAATCTGTTCAAAACTGATAAATGAGTATGAAAGCAGACAACAAACTTCAACTCTGCTTTCCTGCACAGCAGGACATTAACATTTCCATTTGCTCTCTGCCATCAGATGAAGCTTAAAAATCACTCTGGATTGAAACTGAGGTTAAGTCCTGTAGATTATCAGGAGTCAACACACTATTCACCTGAGGATAAACAAGTGTGCTTATGAAGCCAATTCTTGCCAATGTGCTGAGATTTTTTTTTTTGTATTACTTGAGGCTCATAAAATCAATTATTATTGCTAATTATTCTAAGCTCTGCAATTTAATGGACAAAATTACGGACAATTCATTTCACTGAGGTTGGAATTTAGCCTCGTTTTTCTATATTAAATGAATTCTAGAGAATAGCTATGCTCCTTTTATATTCAACAGTAACAGATGTTAGTTTCCTCGGTTTTATAGCCCTCAGATGACAGACAACTAACTGTTTTTGGCCTTGGGAATAATTGCAACACCTTTGGATTATGAACTTGGTTCACTTCTTAGCTGGAAACAGCAGGGGGTTCGTTCATATTATCAAAGACATAAAAGAAAACAAATTTCCCTGTGCTTCAAAAATCATAAGAAAATGACTTCTAATTCAAACAATATACACTTTTTTTCTCTACTGATAATCTGCTCCTTAGTGCTCAGAATAAGAGAAAATACCTGCATAAAATTGAAATCTCTTATTCAGTTTATCTTTTGCTCTTGGCCAAAACAAGATGTTAAATCCATTAAACTCTGAGTATCCAGTAAAAGCAAGAAAGCTAGAATTGTTCAAATTTGTGCATTCTTGGGAAAATAGCCAACTTATGCACTAGTAGCAGGATCTGTGTAATTAATGGTGATGTTATTGATGGAGGGAATCTGATTTTCTTCTCAGAAGCAATTTGAGAGTATAAACTGGCAGAACTTTAGCAAAGCCTTTCCTGATTCAATTTCTCATTGAGGAAATAAGACCTTGAAGTCAGCCATAGAAAGTACCAATGTCAATGTACATTTGTGGTGATTTTGGTCGTGGTAGACTTTAAAGAAATCCTGAATGTAGCACTGTCCATAGAATACAATGATGGACCCAAAAAGGCACAAACTGACAAAGATTCCTTAATAAGACAACAAGGGAGCCCAATCTTAGATTGACCTTTAGTTTTTTCCCCAGAAAGCTATGTTCATATGAAGTTGAACAGAGACCAATTCCTTCCTATAATGTAAGTAAAGTAAGACTCAAGTCCACACTCAGTCTACACACGCTCTGTCTCATTTGCAGACAACTTCCACAATCATCATGTTGCTGGACCTCAAGAACAATCACAATGGACAAAGTGCGAATGCAGTTTTGGCTAGCCACTGCCTCACATTACCTCCAGCTTCTGCTCTCCTCTTTCCTTTGTTATATGAGGAATTTCAAACTGATGAGAGGAAGAAAAAGAACATCTGGAAAAATAGAAATAACTAGGGAAAGAATTAAGGCCACAAGCAGCTCTTTCCATAATGATCTGCACTAAATTACCCAACCAGGAGTGATTTTTCTCACCGACTATCTCATTCTCTCTAGTTCTCTGTGAACTGCAACCACATGCTCCAGGTCTGTGTTTCCCATGAAGAACAAAACAATTGAATTTTCTATAACCCAAAGCATGTGCTCTGGCATCTGTGGTTTTGGAGAAAACAGGTGGAGGAAGTGGGGGAGACAGGTGAAGGAAAACCAGGAGCAAGGTTCATGAACATCAGAGATGAGCCTGGATGTTACTGACCCACATGATTCCCCACACTGGATTCATACCTGCTGTCTTCCTGAGCAAAGGGCTGTTCCACATCCACCGTCAGGGAGGCCAGAGCAGAAACGGTCTCTGTCTCTTCTTGCAACTGAGTGCCAGGCAGAGCACAACCCCTTGGCACAGCAACCATCCTTACCGACTTCCAGTACTTGCCTAGAAAAAACATCCATCATACTTTATAGGAATTTTGGTTAGAGCAATAGTAATAAGAACACTCGAATAGATCCAACTCAGAACAGTTGTTAAAAATCCCCCTGTTATACACAGTTGTAATTTGGTTCCTTAACTCTTATGATTAAGTGGGTTTTTTTTTTTATATATGAATGTTAAGTTGTGATGAACTCATATTCCCAAGTTTAAATCTCTCTTGCTCTAAAAGTAATACAGTGAGGGATAATCCATGATCTAATGAACTCACTAAAAGACTGACAGCTGTCTGTACAACTAAGTAAGCAAACTCTAGGCACCATTCCCCCTGGGAAACCCTTGAGAGACCTGGAGGTAGAAGTTTCCTGGAAAAAAATGAATGAAATAGTAATGTTAAAAATTACTACTTGAACCATTAACTTTTTAAAAATGAAGTTAGAGTATTAAAGAAAAAAGCAAAGCCTGGCAATGCCAGCATGAATCAAATGACAACTTTGCCAGAACAATTGGGCTTGTTAGTCCTGGATGTTCTCTCTTTCTCAACCTCAGGGTGTGTACTAGAACAATAATTGACTGAGAACTTTAATATATGCACTGGCTGATGTTGGAATCCTTCCATGTGTCATATTGATATTTCTTTTTGTGAGACAAGGCAGAGAAGGAGAATAAGAGGAAAATAGTCATTTCATGAGAACATGCTAGTGGGCTAAATATAAAAGAGGAGAGGCAAAGCCCTCCTTCTTGCAGCCCCTAAGCTTTTTTTTTTTTTTTTTTTTAGTGTATGTGTGTGAAATGTTGAGTCTCAAATCAAAGCCGGAAAATCTCCCTAGATGCTGACATGACTCATCAGGTTAGAACTATCTTTACAACTTGACCAATTAGATGGAAACTTGGCATGCTGAGGATTTGCTTATTTCAAATAAAAAAAAAAATAAAGTCTTGCTTGAGTGCAAAAAGAAGATAGATGAATACTGGACTAGAAAGTAAGCTAACTGGGCTCTGGACCCACCTCTGCCTCTGGACATCCCTATCATGCTCATAGGCCTGCTAGGACTTTATTTCTGCTTCTTCCAAGATGGGGATTGCTTCAAATATTTTCCAGCTCAAATACTTTGTGATTGGACTTCTTTACTTTACTGTTTCACAAAGGAATGAATGTCACATTAGGGAAAAAGACTCAGTCTCCCTGTGCATTCTGCATGCCAAAAACACTCTCTGACATAAGTGTCCACACTACTTTACTTACTGTGATCATCTGCTATGTCCAAAGTCTGAAAGTCACAAATGTTTTAATTTGAATCAAACAATAGTTATGTCAATGAATCCACAAACTAATATTTTTTGGAAGCTGAGACTATGCTAGATGTTGATGTCACAAAGAGGCTCCTAATCCTAAGAAATCCATTCTGGTTGAGTTAATCCTACTAGTTAACAATGGCACATCTGTGTGTAAAAATTCCATATTATCCTTGGGAGGGAATAAACGCAACATATGCTTACAGTGATAGCAAAATAAGGGAAAGTTTACTAGGGAAAAAAATAGCACTTTGTCAAGTATTTGAAAGGCAAACAGAAGCTGATCAAACTAAAATAGGGAGAGGTGGTGGTGTGTGGGTAACCCTAGAAGAGGAAATACTACATGCAGAGATATAGAAACTAGGTCTCTGTGCTTTATTGGAAGTGCAAGTGAAACACAGAAACTGAGTCTGGCATGTAATGAATGACTGCTATTGTAGGCAAAGGCAAACTAACACAATCTTGAACAACATGCCGATGATCTTGGACTTCAACCTTGTACTTATAAGTAGAAGAGGTACATAATCAGATTAATGTTTTAAGAAGATTTCTCTGGAAAGATCATGGAAGATGGATCAAAAAGTGATGAGGATAGTGGCAGAAAGACCAATTTTACATCCTGGCAAAAGTCCAGGTAGTAAATCAAGATGGAATAGAAATGAGAAGATGAATTAGGGACCTTTAGGAGGTAAGCAATGGAAATATATCTTGGCTTTTTCTTCAGTATTCCTCACATCTCTCAAACCTGAAACTTGTCCTTGAATTGATAATTTCATTGCAAGTGCCTAATTACTCTAGAATACAATGTCATTATTATCCTACCCAACTTGGAAATGCTATAACCATCAATTAGTTTAGTAAATAGAGTTGCAATGAGTTTCACAAAATGTCACTAAGCACTACTTTAGCACATTATATTCACAAAGCTAGTGATGTGGGATGGCATTCTTTCCTTGTTCTCTGGAGTGACAAGTGCAGGGACTCTGACAAACACACCACAAATAACTGATGATTGATGGTCAAATTATGTTATAAAAACTACAGGGAGGAGACACTAGCATTACTGAACACCTAATATATGTCAAAGACTGTGTGATAGGGATTTTTAACATTTATAATTTGTTTTCATTTAATCTTCATGTTAGATAATTTTTTCAAAGGTCACATTGCTCAGGATCAGAGGAGCTTTAATTCTTTCCCAGGACAGATTAATTCACAAATCTCTTCCTTTATACTATGCTGTCCTCCTCCATCTTCCACCCAGTACACACAAAAATATTCTCAATATATGAAAATCTTGACTTAAAAGTATCGTGCACATTACAGATTCTTCACTTTACCAGAAAAGAAATATCAAGCTATCTTTGTTCCTTAGATATGTGTCTCCGCACACTTTTTTTTGGACTTTCTGGTGTGGATTTTTTTTTTTTTTTTTTTTTTTTTGCACAAAGAAAGACCACCATGTTCAAACTTGTTTTTTCTACACTTTATTTTAGTTTGGATATGTAGTGCTCCCCCAAAATTACATGTGTGAGACAAAGAACGTTCAGTGGTCAAATGATTTGGTTGTGAGAGTTATAGCCTAACCAGTGAGTTAATCCACTGGTATGGATTAACTAGGTGATAACTAAAAGCAGGTAGGGTGTGGTTGGAGCAGGTGGGTCACTAGGGGCATGTGTTGGGGATTATATTTTGTCCTGGTGAGCGGAGCACTCTCTCTGCTTCCTGGTGGCCAAGTTCTGAGATGCTTTCCTCCACCATGCCCTTCTACCATGATGTTCTGCCACACTGCAAACCAGAGCTTTGAAGTTGGCCAGCTGTAGACTGAGACTTATGAAGCCATGAGCCAAAATAAAGTTCCTGCTCTAATTGTTCTTGACCCATCATTTTGGTCAGTGACAAAAAAGCAACTAAAGCACTTCATTTCTCATAACCTTGTACTATTGCAAGTACTAGGTTACCAGGTAAGTCATCAATGAATCTATGATAAAACTGGAGACCAATGTTCACTGAAAAGTATAAATACAAAGTACACAAAGGTGGAGCTCTGAACTAAAATACAAGATTTTCAGGCTGCTAATCTTATGCTAATTTTAGGAAAGTCATGGAATCACTTTGAAGAACAGTCTCCATATTTACAAAATAATGGCACCGAGAGTTTAATGATTATGAAAGATTTAATTCTGCTCTAATTCTCAGTAATGGTGATTCTTCTGATCTTGTTAACAAATCACTCTTGGATATTATCATACATTTGTTATGTTAAAAAAGCATTACATTTCTATGAGCCTATGAACCCGCGAAGAGGTTATTAAGCATTGACTTTCAGATAATGACATATCTACAGTGACTGAGGACTTTCATTTTCAAGCACTGTAAATTTTTCCTCAAGAAGAAAACTCCTGGCCATAAATAACAAACAATTTTGCTCCCAAAAGACAATGAAAAGGCATGTATTCTTAAGATTAATCTTTAGGAAGAATGACTGACAATGATCCTTCAAATTTTGACCTATAAGTATGTGATTTTAAATATTTGAGATGTTTTTGGATAAAATTTAATGTGTATAAAATATTCTGCTGTTAAGATCAAATAATAGAAGTTTGGCTCTTATCCAAATATGTGAGGTCCCTGACTTAGAATTTAAAGATTTTAAATTCAATTTGGCCTTTAGCAAGATGTAAAAAAAAACAAGAAAAATGTTCTACATTAATAATGTACTTATAGACCACTATCTATGTTCACAAAAGAGAATAATTAAAATGCAAGTAGGTATAACACAGACTATGCAATATGTGGACAACTCAGACCCCATAATTTATGGGTTATATTTTCATGTGTTGTGTAGTTTTTTTTTTCTTTCAGAAACAGATGTTCAAGAAACTCATATCTATTGGCATGGGAATAATAATGCCATTAGCACATAAGAGAAATGAACCAAGCTTTATGAGTAGAGTTCACAGGAGTTGCTATTCATAAAGTAAAATATTAGCAACCGGCACCACTGAGTTGCTCTCCTATGGCAATAAAACTGGCAAAGGAGAGGAGTTTTCCATTCAAACTGGAGTGCACACTCCCTCTTCAGTCATATCCTTTATCCTTATTCGCTTTTCCCACTATGTAAATCTTCCCACTTTTCAGCACTTTTTTAAAGAACTACTCAGCCCTCATTATTCTGCATTTTTGTTTTATCTGGCAAAGGTAAAGCAAAGAATGAATGCACAATAAAGGTATGAAGTAGATAGTGGAAGGAGGACAGTCGGGATCAGGGTGGGAACCACAGATGGAATTTCACTGGGTCAGATAGGAGTCAAGAGAGGGCATCTTATGGGTGGGTACTGTGTAATCAGACTTCAGGAAAAACCATAACACTTCTGGTAATGAACAATTTGGTAAGATAATAGTTGTCAACTTATGCAAGTCTGTCTTAGAAATAAAGCGTTCACCAAATGTTTTTCCAATCAAAGCCTCCGGACAATTTAAAAATCACTTGACCCTCAAGTCTCCTGTTCCGTCGTCGTCTGGGAGCCTCAGAGTCATGCCTTCTGATTATTTTTTTAAAAAACTTCTTGCCATTAGAATGATACTGCCTATCATCTTTACACACCATGTTCTCACAGAAAAAGAAAAAATACTAAATTAAACCTCTTCCTGTCCTCCTCAAGCTTAGAGTTTATCAACGCCTAGGTTTATGAGAGAACCAGGCTTGTAGATTCTCTAGAGATTCTTAATACTTAATTGAGCCCATTTTATCCCAATGTCCCAAATGTGGAACACCTAGAAAAATTGAAATATAGTATATAATATATAATTATATAATGACAATAATTATACTGTAGTGATATTAATTAATATAATAATTTATATAAGCTCCGGATTATTATTTCCAACCTATTTTAATGCACCTATGTCAATTTCCTTGAAATACTATAGAATTCAAAACATGGGACTTAATGGTTAAGATTTTTTTAGCTAAATGAAGAACTTTATCAGGTTCTAAAACATTGTATAAATGTAAAGATAAAAAATGCATTGAAAATTGGTGTAAAAATTGAGTAACCCAGTAATTAAATTTTTCATCCATATTGTGGTAATTTTGAGGTTAAGTAGAGCCAAGGATAAAATTTACATTATAAAAATATTTATTCATCAAAAAATTATTTTTAATTTAGACCCATGGAATAGTCCTATTCAAAGCTTACTTTCACATGAATATTCAGCTTTAAGATGCATAAATAAAATCTGCTTAAGTCATGTATCTCAAGGCACAGAAACCAGTATATTTATAGTGATTATAAAAATGTTAGAAAATAACATAAACATAATTATGCTTGGTAGATATTCATGTATGATAATTCTTTTGTGGTTATATTGTTCACCTACAATATCACTAATATTTTTATGAAGAATAAGCTTTCTGTTTCAAAGGAATCCAAATATTTTAGATTTTTTTTCATAAAACTGCTTACAATTTTTTTCAAAGTTAAAATTTTACAGTTAACTTGAAACTGTTGGTGTCTTTAATTTTTCTTTTCAAGAGACAGTGATATTTTTGCTCAGAAATACTATCTCTACAAATCTGGAAAACTCAGAGCAACTTCTACTAAATGGGATTGTTTTCATATCTAGTTTTTAAGATATTGAAATAAGTACTGTATTCCAAAAGTTTTCAGGACTACTATCTTTTTTTTTCTCCTTTCAAAATAGAAAACATCTTTGTCAAATATTTTATAAGACAAAACAATAAAAAGTTTCCTATTTATGAATCTTCAAAATTTAACAAATCAGATGCAGAAAAACTTTTGATATTTTTTACTTCATTCTATTCCAGATCATCAAATATGAATTTATCTAACTGTAAGAGTTTGATCAAAGATTCCATCTATACACAGAGTTCTTAAATAAATAAAATTTTGTGCATGATTTGAGCACTTATCCTTGCTCAATTATTTCCTTGCTTTAATAAGGATCAATTTAAATATGTTTCTTCTTGCAAGCACTATTTACTGTCATTGAAGTTCTCCAAAAGCTTCGAAAACATATTTTTGCTCCATTTGGTAACTATTTCTTATCAGCTTCATTGAGCTATAGTAACACTGAATAAAATTTGCTAATATTAGGATTTAATTAAGATGATGCTTGTTGACAAATGTACGCAGTCATATAATAGGTATAATAATTAAAATGCAGAATATTTTCATCACCCTGAAAAGTTCCCCTTGACCCTTTGGAATCAATTCCATACTCTCCTTCCTTCTTGACCATTGTCAACCACTGAAATTCTGCACCATATTTTTGTTTTTTCTTGAATTTGATATAAATGGGACCAGATAGTACAGTTTTGGCTTCTTTCACTTGACATAATACTTTTGCAACTAATTTTTTTATCTCTATCATCTATACCTTTGTTTCTTTATATGTAATATAATTTTTATTAATTAATTAAATTATTTTAATTATGTATATATTACAGCAGAATACATTTTGATTCATTGTACACAACTGCAGCACAAGTTCAATTTCTCTGATTGTACAGAATGTAGTATCGCATCATATGTGCAGTCACACATGTACCTAGGGTAATGATGTCCATCTCATTCCACCATCTTTCCTGCCCACAAACCCCCTCCTCTTTACTCCCTCCCCTTTGCCCCATCAAAGTTCCTCCATTTTTTCTCATGCCTCCCACCCACAATATAGATCAGCATCCACTTATCAGAGAAAACATTAGGTCTTTGGTTTCTTGGGATTGGCTTACTTTGCTTAGTGTGATATTCTCCAACTCCATCCATTTACCTCCAAATGCCATAATTTTATTCTTGTTTAAAGCTGAGTAATATTACATTGTGTATATATACAACAGTTTCTTTATCCATTCATCTATTGAAGGGCATCTAGGTTGCTTCTACAGTTTATCTCTTGTTAATTGTGCTGCTATAAACATTGATGTGGCTGCATTACTATAGTATGTTGATTTTAAGTTATTTGGGTATAGACTGAGGAGTGGGATAGCTGGGTCAACTGGTGGTTTAATTCCAAGTTTTCTAAGGAATCTCCATACTGCTTTCCAGATTGGTTGCACCAATTTGCACTCCCACCAGCAATGTACATCCTTGACAACATGGCAGTTCTTGATAACTGCCATTCTTACTGGCACGAGCTGAAATCTTAGTGTAATTTTGACTTGCATTTCTCTAATTACTAAAGATATTGAACATTTTTTCATATATTTGTTGATTGAATGTACATCTTCTTCTGAGAAGTGTCTGTTCAGCTCCTTACCCCATTTATTGATTGGGTTGTTTGTTTTATTGGTGTTAAGATTTTTGAGTTCTTTAATCCTGGACATTAGTACTCTATCTGATGTGCATGTGGAAAAATTTTGCTCCAAAAATGTAGGCTCTCTCTTCTGCTCATCGATTGTTTCTTTTGATGAGAAGAAGCTTTTTAGTTTGATCCGATCTATCCCATTTATTAATTCTTGATTTTATTTCTTGTGCTTTAGGAGTCTTATTAAGGAAGTCAGGGCCTAATCCAATGTGTTGAAGATTTGGACCTACTTTTTCCTCTGTTAGGTGCAGGGTCTCTGGCCTAATTCATAGGTCCTTGATCCACTTTGAGTTGAGTAATGTACATGGTGAAAGATAGGGGTTTATTTTCACTTTGGTGCATATGAATTTTCAGTTCTTCCAGCACCATTTGTTGAAGAGGCTATGTTTTCTCCATGTATGTTTTTGGTGCCTTTGTCTAGTATGAGATAACTGTATTTATGTGGTTTTGTCTCTGCATCTTTTATTCTGTACCATTGGTCTACATGTCTACTTTGGTTCCAATACCATACTATTTTTGCTAGTTTGCTTTGTAGTATAGTTTAAGATCTGGTATTGTGATGCCTCTAGCTTTACTCTTCTTGCTAAGGATTGCTTTGGCTATTCTGTATCTCTTATTTTACCAAATGAACTTCATGATTGCTTTTTCTATTTCTATAAGAAATTATGTTGGGATTTGAATTGGAATCACATTGAATCTGTATAGCGCTTTGGGTAGTATGGCCATTTTGATAATATTAATTTTGCCTATCCAAGAGCATTGGAGACCTTTCTGTCTTTTAAGGTCTTCTTCAATTTCTTTCTTTAGTATTCTGTAGTTTTTATTGGAGAGGTCTTTCACCTCTTTTATTAAGTTGATTCTCAAGTTTGTTTTTTCTTTTGAGGCTATTGTGAATGGAGTAGTTTTCTTAATTTTTTTTTTCCAGAGGATTCATCACTGACATATAGAAATGCATTTGATTTATGGGTTTTGATTTTATATCCTGCTACTTTGCTGAATTCATTTACTAGTTCTAGAAGTTTTCTGGATCTTCTAATTATAGAATCATGTCATCAGCAAATAATGATAGTTTGAGTTCTTCTTTTCCTATTTGCATCCTTTTAATATTTTTCATCTGTCTAATTGCTCTGACAAGAGTTTCAAGGACTATGTGGAATAGAAGTGATAAAAGAGGGCATCCCTGTCTTGTTCCAGTTTTTAGAGAGAATGCTTCCAATTTTCTCCATTTAGAATGATGTTGGCCTTGTGTTTAGCATAGATAGCTTTTACAATGTTGAGGTATATTTCTACTATCCCTAGTTCTTTTAGTGTTTTGCATGAAAGAATGCTATATTTTGTAAAATGCTTTCTCTGCATTAATTGATATAATCATGTGATTCTTATCTTTAAATCTACTGATGTGATGAATTATATTTATTGATTTCTGTATGTTGAACCAACCTTGCATCACTGGATGAACCACACTTGATCATGATGCACTATTTTTTCAGTTTGTTTTTGTATGCAATTTGCCAGAATTTTGTTGAGAGTTTTTGCATCAAGGTTCATCAGGGATATTGGTCTGGAATTTTCTTTCCTTGATGTATCTCTGCCTGGGTTTTGGTAGCAGGATGATACTAGCTTCATAGAATGAGTTTGGAGGGGTTCCTTCCTTTGCTATCTCATGGAATAATATGAGGAGTATTGGTATTCATTCTTCTTTGTAGATATTGTAGAATTCAGCTGTGAATCCATCTGGTCCTGGACTTTTCTTGGTTAGTAGGCTTTTGATGATGTCTTCTCTTTTCTTGCTTGAAATTGATCTGTTTAAATTGTGTATGTCCTCTTGACTTAGTTTGGGTTGATCACATGCCTCTAGAAATTTGTCAGTGTCTTTGAAGTTTTCTGTTTTATGTAGTATAAATTTTCAAAATAGTTTCTAATTGTCTTCTGTATTTCAATAGTGTCTGTTGTGATATTTCCTTTTTCATCACAAATTTTAGTAATTTGAGTTTTCTCCCTCCTTCTTTTTGTTAGGGTGGCTAAGGGTTTGTCAATTTTATTTATATATTCAAAGAACAAGCTTTTTGTTTTGTCAATTTTTTGAATTGCTTCTTTCATTTCAATTTCATTGATTTCCACCCTGATTTTAATTATTTCCTTTCTTCTATACTTTTGGTGTTGTTTTGTTTTTTTCCTAGGGCTTTGAAATGTAATGTCAGATTGTTTATTTGTTGACTTTTTCTTCTTTTTTAATGAATGAATTTGATGCAATGAACTTTCCTCTTAGCCCTGCCTTCATAGTGACCCACAGATTTTGATAAATTTTTATATCTGAGTTCTCATTTACCTCCAAGAATTATTTTTATCTCCCTCCTGATGTCTTTTGTTTTCCATGTGTCATTCAAGAGCATACTGTTTAGTCTCCAAGAGTAAGAGTAGCTTCTCTTTTAACTTTTATCATTGATTTCTAATTTCATTCCATTATGGTCTGATAGAATGCAGAGTAGTATCTCTATTTTTTTTTTTGTATTTGCCAAGACTTCCTTTGTGACATAACATATTATCTATTTTGGAGAAGGATCCATATTTGCTCATTGACAGATGGAATATTCTATATATGTCTGTTAAGTCCAAATTATTGGTTGTATTATTGAGTTCTATAGTTTATTTTACTTAATTTTTGCTTGGAACATCTATCCAGTGGTGAGAATGGTGTATTAAAATCACCTAGTACTATTGTATTGTGGTCTATTTGGTGCTTGTATTTGAGAAGAGTTTGTTTGACATACATAGATGCCCCATTGTTTGGGGCATAGATATTTATGATTTTTATGTCTTGTTGATGTATGAATTCCTAAAGCAGTATAAAATGTCCTTCTTTATTCCTTTTCACTAGCTTTGGTTTGAAGTCCCCTTTATCTGCTATGAATATGGAAACCGTTGCTTATTTAGGTGTTCCATGTGATTGGTATGTTTTATTCTCACCCTTTCACCTTCAGTATGTGGATGTCTTTCCCTGTGAGATGAGTCTCTTGAAGGCAAAATATTGTTGGGTCTTTTTTTTTTTTTTAATTCCAATCTGTCAGTTTATGTCTTTTAATTGATGAGTTTAGGCCATTCACATTCAGGGTTACTACTGAAATATGATCTGTATTCCCGGACACTTTGGTTATTTTTGGTTTTTAATTTGACTTGGTTTCTCCTTTGATTGGCTTTTCCTTTCATGTAGTTCCACCCTTTGCTGATTTTCATTGTTGTTTTCCATTTTATTCTCCTGGAATATTTTGCTGAGGATGTTTTCTAGTGCAAGCTTTCTTCCTGTAAATTCTTTTAACTTTTGTTTATCATGAAAGGTTTTTATTTCATCATCAAATCAGAAGCGTAATTTGGCTGGATATAAGATTCTTGGTTGGCATTCATTGTCTTTCAGTGTTTACTTTATATTGTTCCAGGATCTCACTGGCTTTGAGGGTCTGGGTTGAAAAATCTGCTGAGATATAAATTGGTCTGCCCCTGTATATGATCTAATTCCTCTTTCTTGCAGCCTTTAAGATTCTATCCTTATTCTGTATGCTAGGCATTTTCATTATAATGTGTCTTGGTGTAGATTTGCTTTTATTTTGTACATTTGGTGTCCTGTAAGCTTCTTGTATTTAATTTTCCAATTCATTCTTCATGTTTGGGAAATTTTCAGATATTATTTCATTGAAGAGATTGTGTATCACTTTGGTTTGAATCTTTGTGCCTTCCTCTATCCCAATAATTCTTGGAGTTGGTCTTTTTTTATTAGTTGCTCAAAACATTACAATGATCTTGACATATCATATATCATACATTTGATTCAAATGGGGTATGAATTCTTATTTTTCGACGTGTACAGATTGCAGGATCACATTGGTTATACAGCCACGTTTATACATACTGCCATAATAGTGTCTGTTATATTCTGCTGCCCTTCCTATCCCCCCTCCCCTCCCTCCCCTCCCATCACCTCTCTCTACCCCATCTACTGTAACACATTTCTCTCTCTCTTTTTTTTCCTTCCCCCTCACAACATCTTATATGTAATTTTGTATGCTATCCATAATTCTTGGATGCTCTGCTCATGGTTTCTTACCATTTTCACTGTGTGGTCAACTTTATTTTCAAGATTGTATATACTTTGCCCTCATTATCTGAGACATTCTGTCTTTCAAATGATCTCGTCTGTTGGTGATGTTTTCTATTGAGTTTTTAAATTTGGTTTATTCTTTCCTTCATTTCAAGGATTTCTGATTTTTTTTTCAGAATCTCTCTTTCTTAAAGTAATTTTTGCTACCTGTATTTGCTACCTTATCTCTTTATTGGAGTGATCAATTTTTGCCTGTATTTGCTCATTTAGGTCTTTCTTTAATTCACAGATCATTTTAATTATGTATATTCTGAACTTCTCTGACATTTCATCAACTACACTGTCCACGGATTCTGTTATTGTAGTATCCTGGTTTGTTTGGGGCACTTTTTCCTCTTGTTTTTTCATGTTCTCTGTGTGTCTTCCTTTCTTGAAGTATGGATCTGAGGTATTATAGTTTCTATCCTATAATCTTATAGTGTCCCTGCTAATTATCTGTATCTCACCTTGGTGTTGGGCTTCCAGACCCTGCTGGTGTCCCGGGATGGATGCTACTACAACTAAAGTAGTAGCAATAGCAGAGTGACTCAAAATAGCAGTGGGGTGTCCCAAGATGGATGCAACCACTTTCAGAGATGGGACTGAATGAGTAGGCCTTACAATGGCTTTGGACTGCCTGTTATGAAGTGTAGCTGTTTCTAAGCCCTGTCTGTTTTTGCAAGGTGGAGGCTACTGTGTGGGGAGGTCTATGGCAATGGCTGCAGTGTTCCAAGATGGAGGTGGGCTAGGCCTGGCTCCCAGGTGGGCTCAGGGGTTGGTGCTGTGCCTGACCTGGGCCTGAGTTCAGGCGTGGGTTTGCTCATCTTTTAAGATTTGATTATGATGTTCCTCAAGGTGATCGTAATGGTTGATCTGAATTGTCAGATTGATTGGATTAAGAGATGCTGAAGATTAAGAGACTTCTGGGTTTGTCAGTGAAGGTGTGTCTAGAAATGATTGGCATGTGGGATAGCAAAGTGAAGTGGAGACCCTCCCTAAGCACAGGCAGCACCGTCCAATAGGTTGGAGGCTTGGAAGGAATAAAAGTTGGAAGAAAAAGGAAGCAGCGGCAGATGCAAGCTCCATTCTTCTTGAACAAGTCCTTGATTGCTGCTGTGACTTCCTGAGGATTTCAGACTCTCCCTCCTTTGCTCTTCCAAAGCAGACTTTGCCAGTAATTCTCCAGGGAGTTTCCAGAAGACTTCAATCTTGAATTGGGGCAGCATCATTGATCCTTCTTGTTCTGAAACTTCAGCATTTTGAGATGCTCACTACTAGTTCCTCCAGCCCTCCAGCCTGCAGAAGGCCACTGTGGACTCTCCTGCTTCTGGTTATTTAAGCCAATTTAATAAATCCCTTTTTCATAATCATACCTCCTGTTGATTCTGTTCCTCTAAAGAACCCTAATAGAGTGATTTTATTCATTTTTATTCCACCTGAGATTCATTGGGTTTCTCTAATCTGTGGATTCATAGATTTTAACAAGTTTGGAAACCTTTTTCCATCATTTCTTCAAATACACACATATATGAACTCTTAGCTCCAATTTCAGATTTGTTAGACTGACTGATGATGTCCCCATATCACTGATACACTATTTTTATCAGTTTTTTTTCTTTCTGTTCTTTACTTTGGACAGACTGTGATACCATGTCTTCAACTTCACTGTTTTATTTTCTTTTTAAAGTGTATAAACTGCCATGAATCCCTCTCAGTTGTGTTTCTTGATTTCAAATATTGTGTGTTTCATCCTTAACTTCTTTGCATGCCTAGTGATTTCCATCTGGATGCTTGGCATTATTAGATTATTTTTGTTTTGAAAGAGAGTTGGACATTCTTTTGACATATCATTAATCTACATATCATATAATCCTCTGGAGGCTTACATGCACTCTTTTTAGGGTGGTTCCCAAGCAATCTTCCATTATGATGTCTCTATGTGATACCTTGTGAATCACGAGGTCTCTCGACTTAGGTTAACAGGATTGAAAACTATTCCCAGTTTTGTATGAACTCTTTGAATTGCTTCACCTGCTGTTTTCTATTGGTTATATCCACAGCTTTGTGGAGTTTCAACTCATACATGTAAAGAAGTATTCAGATACATGTAGCTCCCTGTGTGCATGTGAACTTCATCTCCAAGGTTCTGCCTCTTGAATTCTAGTCACTTCAGTCTCCTCAAACTTCACTCTATTCTCAGCTCAGTAAAACAACTGGACCTTTTTTAGTTTCTTTCTTCTGTGCAGACAACCTAAAATCTCCCACATTAGGAAACCGCCCCATTCGGAAGAGAATATATAAAATGAAAAGGACTCATTCAGAGAATGATGAAGCCAGTAAGGGAACATATGGATAGAAGAGAGAACGTTTTTTGAAAGAAATCCAGAAATAGGAAGAGGGAAGGGGAAAGTATTTTAAGAAAGAAGGCATGTTCAATAGTATCAAACGTTTTTGAGGGGTTAACTAAAATGAGGAATTAAATTCGTATATTGGACAAATACTACGTATCTAGAATATATATAATATTTTCTAAATTCAACAATAAGAAAATTAAAATCCCTATTTAAAAAATGAGCAAAAGATCTAAAAAAACAATTCACCAAAGCAGATATACAGAATCCAAACATGCATATAAACATCCTCAAAATCATTAGATATATGGAAATTAAAATTAAAATGAGATATCACTATATACCTATTAGAATGTCTGTAAAACAAAGAAACAGTACCAAGCAATACCAAGTAAGGATACAGAACAACAGCTTTTACTAGTGGGAATGCAAAAATAATACAGATGCTATGGAAGAACAGATAAGCATTTTCTCATCAAGTTTAGAATGAAGTTCCTATAGGACTAGGCAGTCCAACTCCAAGGTTCTTACCCAAGAGAAATGAAAACTTATGACTACATAAAAATTTGTATGTGAATGTGGAGAGCAGCTTCTTTCACTGTCACCCCAAACGGGAAATGATGCAGATTATTCAGTAGGTAAATGGACAAAAAAGTTGTGGTATATCCCTATAATATATACTACCCAACAATACAAAGTAGTGAACTCTTGATACAGTCAGAAACATAGATGAATTTTAGCGTATTTTCAAAGACAAAGAATCTAGGCTCAAAGGGCTACATATTTTATGATTCCTTTGATATAAAATTTTGGAAAAGGTAAAAACAAATTAAATAGAGAATAGATTAGTGATTACCATGGGTTTGGAGTGAGGGGAGTAGATAAGTACAAAGGGAAAGCATGGAGGAATTTTTGGGGTGATGATCTGTGTTAAAACTGTGGTGGCAGGCAGGGACATGAATGCATGCATTTTTCAAAACCCATGTTACTAGTCAACAGAAAGAGTGATTTTTTTTTTTTTTTTACTGTTTGTAAATTTGTAAAGACAACTAAGACATGTGGGAACCCAAAATGGAAGACACCACAATAAATGAAATTAATTATGTTACAAATGAATAACATTAATACAATGAAAGGAGGGAAAAAAAAAACTAAGGTATTAGATAAGGTGAGAAAGCAATTATTATGGTTTAAATATGAGGTGTCCTGCAAAAGCTCATATATGAGACAATGCAAGAAAGTTTAGAGGTGAAATAATTCGGTTAAGAGAGCCTTAACCTAAACAAAACATTCATCCACTTGAATGGATTCACTGGGTGGTAACTGTACGCAGGTAGGGCGTGACTGGAGGAAGTAGGTCACTGGGGCGTGCCTTTGTGGTTTATATTTTGTCCCTGGTGAGCAGAGTTCACTCTCTGCTTCCTAATGCCATGTCCTGAACTGCTTTCCTCCTTCCACCCTGATGTTCTGCTTCACTTTGGGCCCAGGGCTATGGAGTCAGCTGACCATGGACTGAGACCTCTGAAATTGTGAGTGCCAAATGAATTTTCTCTCTTCTAAACTTGTTTTTTTCAGGTCTTTTGTTCACAGAAGAAAAAACGCTGGTAAAACAGCAGTGTTTTGACTAGATACTATAAGACTAAGGACAAAAAGAAGTGAACACAAATGCTGAGCTCTAGTTCAAACATGGATTCTTACAGGGATGTGGATCAGCGATTCTGAAACTGCTTTATGTGCACGTAAGAGTTAAAAAATAAGTAGTATACTGTCGATAATGAGAGCCAGATTTCTCACTTTTGGAGAAAGAAATTATAAATAAGGAAAAAGGGAAATCTAGAATAAACCCTGTGGTATTGGAATTGAGTCAGATATATCAGTAGGAAATATGTTTTAAAAATATATGTAGTTATAATTAGATATGAAAATAAATATAGATGTGCGTATACATGGCTTAGCATAGTCACGTATGTTTCCTGGCTGCATTCACAGAAAGGCCTGGAAGCAATGGCACTCCAGTAGCAATGAGCACATATCATCATTTCGAAACAGATTTTTTCCATTGAAAGAATCCAAAGCTCCTTGGAGATGAGTGAATTCCAAGTCCAGGACAGTGTGATGGTAACTCTTCTGTGTTTACTTGAAACTGGTCACAGCATACCCAGATATTTTGTTAAACATTATTCTGAGTGTGTCTCTGAGAGGAGTTACTTCTAAATGAGATTAACATTTGAATCAGTGGTCTGTGTAAAACAAATTGCTTTTCCTGTCCAATCTACTGACGGGGAAACCATTAAGCTGGGACACCCATCTTCTCCCACCATTGTCTTTTGACTTGAACTAGAACTCTGTACCATTGGCTCTCCTGGTTCTCTGGCCTTCAGACTCAGACTGAAACTTGCATGGTCAGCTCTCCTGGGTCTTCCACTTGTCAACTGCAGATCTTGGGACTTTTCAACTTTCACAACCATGTGAGCCAAATGTTCATAAATAATCTCTTTTTATGTATATCTCCTATTGGTTTTCTTTCTCTGGAGAATCCAGACTAGTACAGGCAGGAAAACTAAACTAATACTTTCCAAGGTAAGCATGGAATATATTGTGAGGCCAGAAAGTAAATGCTCATAGAAAGACAGTCATCTCAGAAGGACATGGGAACCAGCCTAAAGGAATTCTAAATGGCTAGAACTGAAACAATTAAAAAGCATAAAGAATATATATATATATATATATATATATATATATATATATATATTATAAAAAATGATCATATTGGATTATGATTCATAGAATAAAATAAATATCTATGAGCCAGAGTGATATAAATGTATAATGAAAAAAAATAGAACAGAGAATACAGCTTCATATTAAAGATTGTTTCCAAGCAGCAAACACAGAAGAACTAAGGAAAACAAAATCAGCACTGGAACACCTGTGTAATAATTGTTGTAGGCAAGATCCACTAATGGATGCTAAAATTAGGGGGCAAAAGTTAAAGAAGTATCTTCCTACTACATCTGTAATTCCGAAGGGAAATATTGTAACATTACACTGGAAATCTGCTTAGTCAAATGATCCATTAATGTCCCCAGGAGTAAGATATACTGACATCACATACCCCTGATACCATGCATTGGGAAGGGTACAACATCACTGCTGTGATGTTGCCAGAAATTTCCAGAAATTTATCTATTCAATGTGATCATGAGGAAACACTGGAAAAACCCAAGCTGAGAGACATTCTATAAAACAATTGACTAACATTCTTTGAAAGTGTTATGATCGTAGAAGGCACAAAAAGGAACAGTCACAGCTGGGAGAAGACAAAAAGAGATGACAGTTAAATGCAATACAGGATCATGAATGAAAAACTGGAATGGACTAAGGAAATTAGTGAAAAACTCAGCTGGAATCCAAAAGATGTCATAGTAGAGCTAATAGTGTCATACTAATATTAACTTCTTCATTTTGATGACTGTGCTTTTGGGTATACAATATATCTACATTACAGGAAGCAGTGAACATTATAGAGGAGAGCTCTGTATTGTACTTGCAACTTTTCTCTAAATCTAAAAATGTTTCAGAAGAAAAATTTAGTAAGATCATTTTTTAAAATCCGGCAGTGGGGATGCTGCTGGGAACCAGAGCAAGATGGCAACCAGACCAGAATGATCCAAGTGGCGTAATATATTAAAATGTTAACTAGGTAGAAACATTTTTTCAAAAACATGTTTCTGAAGGGTTTGTCAAGCTCTAGATTGGTAAATTGGTGAAAGAGTGAGTGTGATGGGCTTGATTTTCTTTTTACCAGGAATTGAATCTAGGAGTGCTTACCCACTGAGCCACACCCACACCCTTTTAAAAATTTTATTTATTTTTTTAAATTTTGAGACAGGGTCTTAGTTGCATAGGGACTCACTAAATAGCTGAGGCTGGTCTTGAACTTTTGATCCTCCCATCTCAGCCTCCTGAGCTGCTGAGATTACAGGTGTGCATCACTGTGCTCAGCTTAATTCACTTTTAAGATGAGAGGATTACAAGGGCCACTTGAGTTGGGTGATCATAAACTTACAGGAGGTGAAACTGCTGTGTTTCATGACAATCTCTATTAGACCTACTTATTCAGAACCACATTTGAAGAAAGTTTGTAGAATATACCCAGAGTTGAGATTTTTCTCAGATAGGTAAAGTAGAAAAGTAAGACTGGAGGTAAAGTAGACTGAAAGTTAGAAGGGCAAATAAATCTAAGTGTTATTATTTGTAAACTGTACATGGAAACAAGCAAAGAAAGGAAATGGATAATGAATGAGGAGAAATGAGGAATTAAATAGGAAATAAAATAGATTCTGAGGTATGCAGGTCAACAATTCCATCACATATGGGTCTGATGGTCTAACATATCCGTCTTTGGCAGGGAGGTGCCTGCCAGTGCTGGTTTATGATTCAGTTTTTTTTTTTTTCAAATCTGCTAAGACAATAACAGATGGTCATCTGCTGTCCAGGTTCCTCTTATTTCCTTTTTCATTCTTTATCCTTATGAGTGTATGATTTAAAAATGAAAAAAAAAAAGATTTTTTTTTTCATTTTTAAATCATACACTCACCAAGGATAAAAAAACCCAAAAACTCTATTATTATTTTGGTAGGGTTCCATGGAGGAGTGAGAGCAAACGAGTACTCTTTGTCTATTATCAGTTGAAAGTAGTCTCCTTCCTCCATTTTAACCCACAAATAATAGTTGTTCTTGTGTCACTTGTCTTGCTTCTGCTGACTCTTCCTAGTGCCTTATGTCCTTGTGTGTTGAATTTTATTCATTTCTTCCATTGAGTCTGTTATTTATTTTTTTGAAATCATAGTTTGTTGGATGTAATCTCTGTATCTACCAATGGTTTAAATTACAGATACTTCACTACAGAAAGGAATTTCATGAATTTCCTCCAGAACCCAGGAGTGGATAAAGCTGAAACCTCTTCAAAACCTGTCAAATTCATAATGCAACTTTGACACAGATCTTATTTTTGGTGCATTATAGCACAAATATCATCATTGGCTCCAAGGATACTCCCTTTTATGTTACTCAGTGCTTACTGCACCTTATTAAATTTCAACTTCTGTTTTGTTTCTCTCTCCTATTTCCTTACATTCTAGCAAGTGGAGTAATGTATTAAAATAGTTTATTTTACCATTTGCAGACCCTCTTGTGTTTTCAGGAGAGCCCAGCTACAGAATCTATCTAGCTGCACTTGGGAATAGGAAGCCTGGTGGAACTCTGTTCTTACTTGCAAAACAGGGTGGAAACAAGAAGGTTACGTAGATGCTTCAATAGAAATAAGGTGGGCTTTGACATCACAGCCCAACTAGGTATGCATTCTTGATTTTATTGCTTCCTAGTACAAAGACCTTCAGCAAATTACCTAAACATTTATTGAGCCTCAATTCATTCATGAACAAAATGAGGAAAATAATTATGCATTTCAGAGTTGCATGAAGACTAGACATAATTTATGCAAATACTGTGCAAACATCTCTCACATTCTTCCAGTTCACCCTGTCTCAGTTGGAGGTATCACATGTGCATGTGAAACTCACCTGCTAAGGACTGAAGATATTAAAAAAAAAAAAAAATCACAAAGTGCCCCTGAAGAGTTTTCATTCTCAGAAGCATGCATAGTTTTATTTATTCTTTTGGTTTGATTCATTTTGCCTTGGAAGAAATGTGAGTGAAAAAAATTCATAATTGCAGATGCAGTTGGAATAAAAATAAATTACCACGGCAAGTTAAGTCTCTAAGCAGATGGCAGATTTTCCTTTTTATTCTGGTACATTCTAGTAGTAGGACTCCAATACACAATAATCAGAGTTTCAACATTTCAAGAGAATGGTTAACTAAAAATTCAGAATCAACTTTGAAAAAGCCATGTGTACGAGTTTGACCTGGCTCTGATACAAGTGAGGGTTCATGGGGTTAATAGTGGGAAAATGCCTAGCACTGCTTTTCTTCAATGAAGGTCTGCCTGGCCCAGGGCTCCAACATCAAGGCCTCTGTCTGAAGCCAAAGAATATATGACAAATAGCAGCTCACACCTGACAACAGTCAGGGTTTAAACTCAACAGGGCAGGGATTTGAAATTCTGCCAATCCTTGCATTTTTTTCTGATTAGAAGTATTTTACAAGTTTACAAGGGGCTCAAAAGTGGACTCAAGAGCTCTGTGGCTCCTTGTAATTTGGCACTGGGCTTTTAGAATGGACTATGCCTCAACTACAATTAGCCCAAACTTCCAAAATTCCACATTTTAAGTTAAAATGACTTTTTTTCTAACTATATCAGTTTTGGAAGAAGTGGGGAAAAAGTGTCTACAAAAGTTGCATGAGGAATTAATTTACTTGTGAGATAGCATAAAATATAGTAGGGGGGAAGATTCTAGAGCTAGACTGCTTGATTAATGATCTTCCTTCTGTCCACTCATTATCTTTGTGACCTTTAGCAAGTTAATTAACCTTGATGTTCCTCACTTTACTTGGCTATAAAATGGGAGTAAAAATGGCACTTATCTCATAGGGTTGTTAGAAAGATTGAGTGAATTTATATTAACAAGAGTGTTTAGAATAGTACCTGACACACTGTCAGCATCCAATGATTGTTATTTTATTATTTACTACAAGCTTATAGTGCTTGTATTTTATATACATAATGTCCAGCATCCCTCTATAACTTTGGTATAGAGAAAAAATGTTTTTAAGATGTGGCTGCAATCCCTCCGGTCTTCAAGACTCTCAACCAGCAAGGTTTCTTTTTTTCTAAGTTTCTTCTTTTGTTGGAAACCTTTTCTTCTTCCATTGGTTTCCCATTTCAAAAGGTGATTCCTTCCATTTTCTCAGTTTTCCAACCAGAAAATGTAGAAACCAATCATCTCTCTGTGCCAATTGATTACCACCTCATACCAATTCAACTTCTGGATTAAACCATTCACCTCTGACCATAAACTCTGCTCCTCTCCTGTCTTTGGTGCAGGCATAGTGGTCTTTTGAAATGTAGGTTTGATGATGCTTCTTTCCAGCTTGAAATAAAATCTCATTTCCCTGTAAATAAAAAGCCCCTTTCTAACACTGTGGTTATCTTCTTGTCTTTCTCCCCTGGATTTCAGTAGGATAGAAATGGAGGAAAGAGGAAAAGTGGGATATGGGGGAAAAAAAGCAGCAAACCAAAATGAAATAGGAAGGGACAAAAATAGAGAGAGGAAAAACTGCACTTGGGTGTGGAATCCAGACGTTAGTCAAGCTTGTGAGATGATTTATGTGGCACATGTTGCAATCTGGGGAAACAACCCCTTTAACTATGTGCATGGACCCCTGAGGTTAAAATATTGGACAATTTCCCCATAGCAAGAGATGTATATACATTCCTATCAGCTTAGAAACAATCTGGATTTTCTTCTGGGTTGTCTGATGAAAATCACCTTCTCCATGGGAGGGATAGGTAGTGTCCTGCAGTGATGGAGGCAGGGCCAGCAATAGCATTTCAGGTAAAGGCAGAAAATGGTTCTTACCTTTATAGCAAATATTCTCTTACTCTACTCTAACTAGCTCTTTTTCATTTGGTCCAGATCTCTTAGCACCAATATAACATATTATTTTCTTTTTTAAATTTTTATCTATCTATCTATCTATCTATCTATTTATTTATTTTTGGTACCAGGGATTGAACCCAGGGATGCTTAAACACTGAGTTACATCCCCAGCCCTTTAATTTAGAGACAGGATCTCTTTAAATTGCTTAGGGACTCACTAAGTTGCTAAGGCTGGCTTTGAAATTGCTATCCTCCTGCCTCAGCCTCCTGCGATGCTGGGATTACAAGGTGTGCCGCCACACCCTGTGAAGCAACATATATTCTGATTACCTATTTTAATGAAAAATCATCAGTTTTTATCATAATATTTTACCAACTAGTTATCTCCCTTTGGAAATAGAGTAAAAATAAAGGTCAACAAAGTAAGCATTAATTTGTTCTTTTTCACATCAGTGGTTATATCTAAGGGTAGTTTTCAGAACTGTAGCTAGAATCAAAATAAGAAAAAGAAAAGAATCAGAGTAAAAAAAAAGCAAGAGGACGAGGAGGAGAAAAACATTCACTAAATAGTACATATACAAGTCATAAAATTAAGCATACTTTTGGAGGAGATGCCAAATACACTTTCCTCTCAACTTCCAGGAAAAAAAATCTGATCTCATTCTTATTTCTGTAGAATGTGTGAAAATGTATATATGGACAACTGGCTACCCTATAGTCAGTTACCCAATTATTTGTAATATTCTTCTGCAACAAAGGAAATCATAGCTCTCTTGAAATTGTCCTCAAAAGTTGGGTAAATTCAGAGGACTAATAATTCACTTCTCATTGCCCTAAATAATACTCTCTCTGTGTGTATGTGTGTGGGTAAAAAAAAAAAAATAGAGGATTAGCTATACTGACAAATTTTATATACGAGAGAGCTGGAAGCTGATCTTCCATTTATGTAGCACACAGTTGACAAGAACAGATGGTGAAATTGCAAATATTGTTCCTTCCTCACTCTGGCATGTGTCACCATTTTGCCTTGGTTGCTATAATAAGGAATTCAGAAAGACCCCAATCCTCTCTAAAATAAAGTATCCCGAATATGAGTAAAAGATAAAAGTGGGGTTTCGGAGGAAGTATTCCTACTATTTTTTTGTGATTCCCTTCCTATGTGCCACTTTGTTGCCAAAGGAACCCCAACTTAGAAAAGCAGCACGGTGACATGCCATCTCATTCCTCTATAAATCCCTCAGAAAAGCGGCTTGCTCAATCATCCCATGGCTGGTGAGTGGAGGGGAGGATTACACTCAAATTCATATCAATTTAAAATTCTCTACACTGGTGTTTTTCAACTTATCAGCTATAAGCCATGGAAGGGTTACAGCAAATTTTTTTTTAAAAAAACTCCTCAGATCCTTGTGCACATATTTATTTCCTCGATCCGCAAATCAAAAGATACTGTGATTATCACTATTATCATGCAGGAGGTCTACAAAGTTGGTTGACACTTAAAAGGAGTACTCTTCTTACTAGAAAAACTTAAATAAATCAAAGGAAACCATTGGTCTATATTTGTGGTTCTCATATTTTGGGGTTTCACAGATCAATATCAATATCCTTCATGATATGTTTTTAGAACTTAAAATTATAGTCTTTTGAATGAAATACATTTAGTTTTATTAAAAAAAAAAAAAAACTCATTTGATGGTTCTTCCCCTCCACCATCAGTGAAAATTTTATCATGGGCTGGCACCGGCATGAAGAATGGTGTTTGAGAACTCTGCTTCTCACCGCACCATGCAGCACAGTGGAAGAGTCCAATGTTGCACAGACTCTACAAGTTGTTAGCATGGGTCTCAGGAAAGGAAACATACATTTGAGGGTCCCTTATCCTACTCTGGGCTGACTCTGGCATCACTTGCTGGAGATGACTGCCATGCAGCCAATAACTAGATTCCGCTCCGAAAATTGTCAGCTCCAAGCTTTGCCATGGCAGCTCACTAAAGTAGCCTGTGCTCTTCCTAACTTAGAAATGATTCATCCTGTGGGTTGTAAAGTAGGGAGAAGAAATGGGCTCTCATATAGTTTTTCTGCTCTTCTTAATCTCCTTTTCTGCATTGTCTTGGCCAAGGAGTATAAATATCTTAAATTAGTTTAAAAATCAATCTTGGCTTAATTTAAAAAAAGTGGGACAAACATTGACAGTTTGAGTGATTCTCAATCAACAAACATTTGCAGAGCACCTATTTTATGCTAGTTACTGTGCAAAAGGTACAGCAATTAAAGACAAACGAACAAAGGAGAACATCAGCAAGAACAATCTGATATAAAAGAACATTATGCCAAATTGGGACCTGTTACAGACCTTCCTTTCTTTAAGGCTGAATAATATGCCACAGTGTATATATACCACATTTCTTTACCCATTCATCCACTGATGGACATTTAGGTTGTTCCCACATCTCCTCTATTGTGAATAATGTGGCAAAAATTATCTTCTCAAGATCCTGCTTTTAGATTTTTTTGCATAAATATTCAGAAGAGAGATGACTGAATCATATGGTAGTTCTATTTTTAAATTTTGGAGGAAAAATATGCAGCATTAAAAAAAAAACTATACTTCCCTTTTGTCTTTGCAAAGAAGGTTGACCCTTATATCTCACTTACCACAAGATACAATCAGTTCCTGACCCTCAGAAGGAGTCTCTACCTGTCAGGAGAAACGGTGGCCTTGCTGTGGCTTTATAAAGCCTTTTCTCCTCAGTCAAACGAGTAACTTAAGTAAGGATGGGACAGCAATGATGATACTGCTGCAAAGTACTTGCATACGTGTAGCCAGGCAGCGAGCCAATGTTAATCACAGCCTCCAGCACCTGCACACCCTCAGCTGGGGGCTCAGTTGTCAAGAGAAAGTCATAGAAGGCCTGTCAGCACCTTGCCGTGTGCCTTGGGACAAGGCTATCTAGGAACTGGACTGAATTCCCACATGCTACAAGGCTCACTTCTTAACATTTACAGAGTATTTAGATACTGTAGTCCAAACCACAGCACAAAAGAAACCTTCAGAACCTGGGCTAGGAGGTGGGCTGAAACAGGGACACCACCCAGAGTTGAAAGGAGACACCTATGTGATGCTCAGAGACATATGTGATGAGGAAGTACTTTGTTTAAACAAAGAGTACATTCAGGGCCTGCTTTCTAACAGGCGAGGGTCTCAGGCTCATAAGGGACCCAAGCTCGAATCAGTTCTCTGCTGTGGCTTCTTAAAATTCTTAATAGCATTTTAGCAAGGAAGGATTCACACATTTTCATTTTGCACTGGGCACTAAAGTAGCCATTATTGACTACTTTCCCTACTAAAGGGGAAACGGAGACCCCAATCAAGGACCTGGAATCCTAGGGGAGCACTTGAAATGGAAGAGTAGAATATAAAACAGGGAAAAGTAAAACTAAGAATAGGCTTTTACATGTTGTAAAGAAATCAAGCATTGTGTGCTAAGCCAAGAGCCCATGATTTTAATTTTCCAAGCCATTATGAAGTTTGAGACTCTAAAATGCTCACTCTACTTTATTACTCCATGGACATTACATACCCTTTTTCGGTTCCTTTAATCTGAAAGAACAGCCCCCAAAACAATACACATATAGAACCACATAAAAATGCAGTACATAGTGTCAAAGCCGCAGTGTTGAACCACTTTGTTCTGATTTTCACCCATGTCCCAAAGGGTGAGAGATCACTTTGCTGTGTTGTGCTTGGCTTTCCACCACTCAATTCCTTCTGAACCACAATTTGAATTCTCCTTTTGGTGATATTTCTATCAATTTTTCTTAGTAAATATATATGTACTTTTTTTTTCATCATTATCACTTTGATTTTCAACCGGACCAGGCACATAACTTGTAGGGTCTAGCGCAAAATGAAAATGTAGGCCCCTTGTTCAAAACCTACCAAGAATTTTAAGGTGGCAACAGCAACAGCGTTAAACCAAGCATGGGCCCTTGGAAGCGGTGGGGCCTACATGACTTCACAGGTTGACAGCCCAGAAATCTCCTCAATTTTCCTTGGTCAGAATTGGGAAATGTACCCATTCCTTGATCAATCACTGTTAAGTAAATTGGCTGATTCAGCTTTGGAAGAAGAACATCTATCTCCCCTGGATCTGGAGATAGTTCATTTCCCCGAGTTGCATGTTGTCTGGTGGCAAGGATTCATAAGTAAAATCAGACTCCTTCTGAGTAGGTGTGGGGAGCATATGGCTGCTGGGGAGACCAACAACAGTGCCTGCTCCATCATGCCCTTGACTTTGAAGTGGAGCTCTTCATTAAAAGCTCCCCTTGATGCACACTTTGGCTCCTCTGACCTTGAAGAGCTATTCAAATCCCATCTACTTAAATCTACCTACATTTAATTCCCAGGCTCCCCTACACCTCAGGCCTCATCCCTGCTGCCAGCCTTCTCTGTAGAGATATTCAGGGATGCAAAAATATTGTTGTTGTCTCCTATTGCTCATCATGAAATTAAGAAACCAGACTAATAGTCATTAAAATACATAAAACCTAAAAAAAAAAAAAATTGAAAATAAAGTTACCACTGAGCAAAACCCATAGATCAGTATTGTGAAGTCATCAAATTATTGGTTAACAAATTGTATGGGACACTCAGGAAGAGTTTAGAAGAAAACAGATTTTTTTTAAATGGAAGAAGTGGTCAGTGTTGGGTGGTACGAAATGCAGTGTAGAGCAGGATTCTCAAGCAGATAAAGCAAGTTTTGATGTAGCACAGTGAATCCTTTCTAGGAGTCAAAAAGTTTGCATGAAGAGAACAGACTGTGCAAGTGACTTCAAAATATCAGTGTTAGGGGAGGAAAAAATGCTCTGAAGCAGATGTCATTACTAAGAAATTAGATCCAATACAAAAGGCAATGGCTCGGTTTCTGATAGAATGTACAAACTGTGACTTGTCACCCCTATGTTGCTTCTGTTACTCCTTTCAAAGCATCTTCTCTTTTTTTTCTGCAGCTATCCAAGTCCCACTCAGCCCTTAAGGTCAAGTTCAGAGTCTATAGTTGCAAAGAAGACTGTCTTGACCCTTACTGACTTTCCAGCACCTCTCTCCCCAGCTGACAGGGACTGAGGAAAGGAACTGTTCCTTCTCCATAACCTCAGTGCATCCTGTGAACACATTCTGTGAACTACCAACCTTGCTTGCTCTCACTCACTGGACTGTAAAGTCTTTGATGCAAGAAACTCTGCCTCCTTCTTCATAATCTCAGTGCCTTGATAACTGATGAGCATGTAAAGATGAAGTACTCAAGATGCCTACTGAAGTGACATGCTCAGAAGATACCTAGGAACAATATCTAGTAACACTCTGTGTGCAATGGCAAAAGAATGCTCAGAATAAAATACAATAGTGTGTACAGGCTGAGATATTGTTATATTATTGGTGACATTGGATTGGATGTGGGTGAACAGGAGGAGGATGTTGTCAAAGATCACTTGAAGATTCCTTGCCTCGATATCTGGAATGACATGATATGGACCTTCCTAATCCACCCTTTGTAGAAGAGAGATAGTTGGGATTCAAATGAATAAATGGTCTCCAGCCTTCCCTCTGGGTCTGTCAGTTCCTTTTTCTTGTCTCAGAGACTTTGCTCCTAGGATTTGAATTTTTATTTTTCTGTTCTCTGATAATCTTTGAATTTCATAGTTTATTCGACTTAGGAGACAATAATGCTTCTTGAGTAAAAATGGCCACACTTCATGCATGAGTGAGATTAAGGAAGGTGGAGAAGTACTCTGAGTTTATGTAAGACATGATTCAAAAATGCAATGTCAAAAATACTAGAAGGTCAGTTACACCCCTGTCTCACAAGTCTGCTGAGCAAGTGCAGCACTGACTCCAAGAGATGTCTGGAAAGAGGCTTCCCAAGTGTTTTAAAAGTGCTTCTACAGGACACTAGTAAAGCTCAGGTGTTTTCGATCCTCTTAATCTGTAGTTCTGCTGTGTGGCTGTGTGGCTTTCCTCTTCCTGACAAATGTCATGCTAATTTGTAGCAGAGGGCTGTAGATGTATGTAAGGGGAACTAAAAAATAAAAAGTCTCTGCCTTGTCTTGTTTTACTAAGTTTTACTATGAGGCCTTCCTCATAATGAAGTCTTTCTCATTATTTTTCCCCTCCCAAGCTTAAAACCGAATTTTAACATAATTAGAAAAAAAAAGTTATTTCTGGTTAAGATTTCACTACACAATCACAATTTCCATATTTATTTCATTTTCCAGGTGAATGCTTAATGATAGAAATAGAGAAAAAAGTCTAAGTACATAGAAAATATTAGAAAAACAAGATTCTAAATCTTATCGTCTCAGTTATGTCATCAGTGTAAGATAAGATTGTCACATTAAGAATAATGCAATAAAACATGTAGGGAAGAACATTCATTATATGCTAATTAAAATAACTCTAAATATGTTTCTTTGTGCTCTAATTCTCAATGTCATTTCAATTAGCTTTACCTGGTTAGAGAATTTTTAAAAATAAAAATTTTAAAGACATACTCTGAATCTCAATGATCTTCTGTAAAGAAGTAACAGCATTCATGTTCGGGGTTTGATGGAGAATATCTTCAGCAAGTGGCTCCAGCTGCAAGAATATGAGATAAGACTATGAGCAGAATATTATGATTTTACATCAAGTATCAACAGAAGCAAAGCAAACTGAAGAACCTAATCCTCAGGAAAAGCTTGCTCCAAGAACTGATTAACATTTTGCTGATATCAGTACTAAAAGTGTAGCCTGTTTTATTTTCTGTTTTGCATCCATATAATTAAATTCCAAGGGGCTTTTCTATTGGTTACAAGATTAATCTATAAAGTCCCTGAAGCAGGTGCATGTCTGTGTATTAGTCATTTAAGATATGAGTTATTTGTGTAATTTTTGTAGGTTCTTCACAAACCAAATTCCATCATGTCTGTATACGCAGCTGGGCCCTGCAAACAAATCTCAGAGAAGTTGCAGTAGACAGAGCAGGGAGTCTATTATCCATATTTTTGCCGTGTTTTCATATCTAACCACCTAACACATTTGAACACTTAACGGTGGAAAGCCACGAGACAGCTGTTCTTATTTACCTGCCATTGAATAAAGTAGTAGATAAAATGTTCAAGTTAAAGCAAAGGTAAAATAACTGTACAGTTTCCCTTAATTTCTACATAATTCATAACTCTGCTGATGTCTGCCTTTACATCCAGGATAAATTCCTTTCCTGAAAATCTATCATGATCTCTGGAATTACATCGATTTTTCATGGAGGAGCTCAGCAAACATTGCTTTACAAGAAATGAAAAGGAGCTGTAAATAATTTATGGAGATTATTTGTCAGAACCAAGTCTGATGATGCAGCACTGAAAATGCCTTGGTGATGATCGTGGTGCATTGCAGGATCCTCACAAACAAAAGAGCCATCCAGCTTTTATGACCCCCCAAAGCAAGGAGAAAATAGCAATAAAAGGGTTAGCAAAAGTGCAGTTTTCCTAGAAAAAGTTAATAGTCTCAAATAAAAACTGGGTGGTTCAACTATGATGTGGCATGAATGGAATTGCTGTCACTAGACGTACCAAAGCACAGACTCATCAATGCCTCTTCATCTTCAGGAAAAACTGAAAAAAACTGAGGGATTACAAGTTTCCACAGCACATGTGAGTGAATCTTCCCCGCAGGGTCTCTCTGAATTGATTATTCTATACTTCAATCATGGAATCTCAAACAATAGCACCTTTCTTCCAGATGCTGCAGGAAAACAGACTAGCTCAGGGATATTTATACATGGGTAAATTCACTAAATATAACTTTCCAGAGTGTTTTTCTTAGCTGCCAAAGAAAAACCTTTAAAACATCAAAAGGCTTATGTTCAATGGTTTGGTGAGAGGAAAATACGCTACCACCACTCAGTGTCAGTGAAAAGTTCTGAAATCTTAGACTCTTTAATTTTATTAAAATCATTTTTTCAAAATATGGTATTTCAGATCATATCTTCAAGAATATGCTACCCTTCTACTACCCTCCCAACTCAGAGGAACTACTGAATCATCAATCAAGAGTACCTCGGAAAGCTCATTTAAAAATTAAACAGGGTTGACGGAGCCACCTTGCCCATAAATAAGCTTCTCTTTCACTTATTTCTCAGTGCTCAGGGAAAATGACTTTTAATAGAAATTGGGTGGGTTTTGCTAATGAAATATTTTGAAGCATCCCTATTCAGATTTTTAAGAATACAAACTCAAGGTGATGTCAGCATGTTTAGTTCTTCATAAGTGTCTCTGTGACTTCAGATTAAAAAATATGACAATAAATTGAAAGGTGCTGGCCAGTGGAAAGAGTGTTACAGGCAGATCACCAATGCAAAAACTAATTTCTGGAATTGTCCCACCTGAGGTCTATATAACCTGGTTATATAGAAAGTATATGTGGTTCAAGTGTTCAGAGTAAAAATGCATACACCACTAAACCCACAATTTAGAATTTTCAGTGAGATATGATAAAGTTGTGTCAACTTACAAAAGCATCCCAGAGAATTATGACAATTAAATTGATCATTTAAGCTTCCCAAACCATTTCCCTGTATGTTTTAAGTGAATGTCACTTAGAGGATTAAACCTTCAGTAAATTGCCCCAATTTGTTTCATTTGGGGTGTATATGCACAGACAGAGCTGAATTCAGAAAGTTCTCAGTGTAGGTTCTTTATTTTTCCTCTGGTAGCTCTGCAAAGGAGGCAATTGGTAATATTCTGTCCTTTGGCAAGAAAGGAAACAGCATTTAGAGTCTGTTTTCATAAAAATTAAAACTTTGTATGGAAGGACCACAGAATCAAGTTGTTTTTTAGAGAGCTTGTTGACTTAGTTACTCATATTTATAAGTATTAAAACCATGAATTGAAGCACCTATTTGATAAATATTTATGAGTCTGGTTATTAGTAGTAATCTAATAAGCATAAAATAAAATAATATTAAATAAATGGTTATTTTTTATAATTTTGGAGCAAAAAATGAGAATATACACTAAAGCTATGTGATGTATTTAGTTGGGGCAATATACTGCAAAAATATTGGCAATTGAGGCTAATCAGAATTATTAAAAGATAAATAAGGAAGAAATTTATGCAAACCAAAGAACTTTTGCATGCAAAAAGTTACAGTAAGATAAAGCAGATGCAATGTAAGAAATATTATGCAACCATTATGCTATCTCTGTGGAGCAATTCCAATAAGTAATAGTAATTATCATGGAATTAAGATACACTAGATACAACCTCTAGACACACAAATCTCTCATTCAGCTTTGCTATATGTAAAGCTTAATCACAACTGTTACTTACAGCCATTCTTCATATAGAGTTGAGAATCTCAGCTCAATGATAGGAAATTTATTTTTCTCCATCTTTATAGAAAGATGAGATATTCTATGGACACGACTCAGAAGTTTGTTCAGTTGTGCATACCGTGTGATCTCTAAGTACTCTAGCTATTTTAAAACACCATAAAAATTGTGGTCATTATCATTTTCAGGTTCTTTAGAATAAGATCATCTAAATCATGAAAAGTATTTTCCGTTGGTCAGGATCCATCTGTGGAAAGAAGCAAAGCTTATCCTTGGAGAAGCTCTTGATTAAGAGTTTTAAAACACTCTGTGCTCATGAGACATAAAAATCAGCTCACTGTTATTTTTATGATTCAAAACAGAACAAGAGAAGTTAAACAGAGCCCTTGCGAATGTAACAGGTACATAAGGTTGAATGCATTCATTAAGCAAGTAAAGGATCTATTAAATATTCTTGTAAGCTTTTATGTTACATTCTGATATTTCCCTAATATCCCAAATGTTTTCATACTTCTATGCTTTTATCGATTCTGTTCCTTCTGACTTCTTTTTCTCTACCCTTCACTGAATCAGCAAAACTGCTAATCACTCAAGGACTAGCACAAATATTGTCTGCTTCTCAAATTCTCTGATAGAAAAAATTATTTCCACCTCTGTGGCATCTCTCCTGACCAATACTCTTGTTTCCTATGCACATTATATCACAACCACATTTACCATTCTCTACTCTGTTGTGAGACATTTAAAGACTAAAATAGAGCTTGATATATGGTAGGCATTAGAGAAAAAAAAAAGGTGGAACAAATGAAGGAGGGATTAATTGAAAACAAACATGGAGATGTGGTCTTCTTTCACTCTCTGTAACTGACAAACCTGAGTGAAATATATTCTTCTACTTGGTTGCCAGCTGTGATCAAGGGATGGTTTTAAGGTGACAGACCAGAAAAACAACAGTGACAATCATTTTGTTCCCTTAGAAAACCGTGCCCACATTTGAGACAGTTCCTCTCTTCTGTGTGTGTTGGCAGGGTTGCCTGATATGGAGACAGGTACTTCTCCAGAAGATATGCAAGAAAATGGAAAAGAAGTCCCAGAGCAAGCAGACGCAGAATGGAAATGCCAGTGGATAACAGAGGAAAATAATCACTCCAAACTGGAAAGGAACAGAAAGCCATAGCATGGAGGCAAAATTGAATGAGAATTTAAAAGGCATTGAGATTAATCCAGTTTGGGGGTAATTGGGGTCTCCACAGTACCTAGACTTTCAACCCCCACACAGGGTATATTCTTTACATTTAGTCAGATGTTTGGTAATTTCTCTGAAAATAACTTACAGTGTGTCATGCATAGGGTCACATTTTTGATAGATTTATGTTGTCTACATGTTATGTTTTGATGCTTTTGCAAATTATGTGTGTGTATGTAATTTTATTTAGGAAAACTTTCTGAAGATAATCTTAGACTTGTTAAGATTTACGAAGATAGTGCCAAATACCCATATAAGGAGAAACAGGAAACTTCACCCAGTTTCCCCTAATGGTAATAGGTTACAGGAAGTCGATACATTCTTAAACTTTATTTTCTATTGTTATGGCTGGTATACAATATACGTAACTTATTTTTATGTGATATTCTGAACGATTTTTGAATTTTCATTGACTTCAGTTGACTAAGAACCTTGTAAACTTACATATTAATTTGTAATTTAAACAGAAATAAGTTTTATAGATTTTCTACATACCTAATCATACATAATCTGTGAATGAGACTTATTTATTCCTCTCCAATCTTCTTTGAATAGGTTTTCTTTTACTTACCCTATTGTACTACCTAGGATTCACATTGAAATGCTGAAATGAAGCAGTAAGAGTACATGTATTGTTTATTTCTTATAAAAGTTTTCATATTTTACCATCACAGCATTGTACATAAAAACTCCAAAACTTCAAAAAATTTCCACATCCATCAAAGTTAGAATATATAAATAATCTATAGCATTTTACTACAAATTATTTTTATGAAACTATATACAAATTATTTTTATGAAACACTATACAATGAAAAATGAACAATGTGTAGCTAGTTGCAACAAAAGAAATCAATATTTCAAATAAAATGTTGGAGCAAAAGGTGTTAGAGTCAAAGAAATACATGATATATGATTTCATTACATAAAGTTCAAAAATAAGCAAATGAAACACAGTGTTAGAAATCAGAAAATAGACCCCTTATGAGATGGGGTATGAGATGGGGTACTGATTTGAAGAAGAAAGATGGGGTCTTTTGAGGTGCTGGTATTATTATATCTCTTGACCTGATTGATGGTTACATAGTTAATCTTTTGCAACACACCATTGATTTGTACATTCATGTACATTCTGTTTTCTGTACAAGTATTATATTTTTTAATTATAAACTACTGAAGAAAAAGTAAAAGTCTCCCAAATGACATAAGAGAACAGGGACACAAAGCCTGGATCTTCAGAACATGTTCTTTCCACTACATTATGGTGCTTCTGAAAAAACAGTGAGATTATATGTTTTGTAGCAAGAGCAACAAATTACATTCTTAGATACAGGCCATGATTCACTTACAAAGGGAGCTGAAAGTCCTCTGCAACATTTAAACTGACTCCGACAAAATGAAAAATGTGTTTAATCGTCAGGATCCAAGATGTTGGGGGAACTTTCAAAGAATATGATGATTAAGACCAAGAGGACAAGAGAAGCAGATTGTGATATAGACTTGAACTTTTGTGCTGATGAACTATTATCAGTTCCCTAGTGAAGAGGTATTGGTGATTTAAACTCAACTCTCATTTAAATAATTGGCTTAGAAATGCCTGCAATTAGTTGTATATGTTTAATTTGATTGCATAAGTCAATCTGGTTATAATTTTATCCATACTGTGATGAATGAGTCAGTCATTCTCAAAATAACCCTTTTTATTTGTTTGAAGTCACTAATATCCTTGACCAAATAGATTGTGGGGGGCACTGAAATCAGGGTAGATTCTATTGACAATCCGTCTATAATGACAGACTGTGAGACTATTCAGATTAGGTCTGCCTGCACCCTACCTTCGTGTGGATGATAAAAAGGATGACATCAACACAGCAACAAGGAAACATCTCTACTCAATAGCACTTCTACAAGCCCAAGAAGACTTATAAGAGTAATGGGAGGACCATGATGCAACAACAACATCAACAACAACAATAACAAAACTGTGTTGGTCATTCAGTGCCTGTGAGATACTGAGGAACATTTTTAAACAAGATAAGAGGAACCTATGGGCTGGGCTCTAATATTATTGCTGTGGTTATTGAATAGTGGCATAGTGGTCTATTGGAAAGTTAAAAAATTCAATTGGTAATGAATCCAGTTCTCTGGGTAAATCTGACTAGCGATATTCTTGTTATTAGGTAAGATTGTAAGTCTACAGCATAAGGAGAAAGCACTTTGAACCAGAGTGAAGTTAGGGAAGTTAGGGAAATACCACATACATTGAAAAGCCCAGGTTTTCAATATTTATACTGAAAACTGATGTTTCAATAACATCAAAGGGGAGTTGGTTCAGTGCTTTCTGTGTAGTTTTCCAGCACACTGCCACAGTTTGGACATCAATTGTTAGGAAGGTGGCTTATTTCATAGTATATGTACCAAATCTTGTGTTTACTTGCCCCTGTTTCCACAAATAAGTGGAAATTGGACAGTTATATTTCATGAGTCCTCAGTGCTCTATTTTCTTTGATCCTGGATATCCTTCTACTCATTTGTTTTTTATTTCCTCTTCCTTTAATCTGCTAATTTTCATGGTTTGAATTTTTTTCCTTCTTTTGTTTTAATAAACCTTTTCTAAAGGCTGATTTTTCTGCTTAAGAAGATCTGTTTCATTTCACGTAACAGTGGTGTTCTGATAAGCATTTAACCACTAACTGTCCAAAAAAATAGCCCTCATTTGGTACTTGCTAATGTCTGTGGTGTCGACATTCCCACCAGGGCCTGTTTGAATCTACCATTGTGAGGACAGGGAACTCACACTTGAGTAGAGATGACACACTTGGCTTTCGCAGGCCCACAGGAGTCAACTGTGGCATAAAACTGATGTAAACTGAGTCAATTTCATTCATTGCTCCCAATGATTCTCTCCCCAATAAACTATTATTTTCTTGAATGAGCTTCTGCCATCTCTATAACAAAAAAATATCACTGTGTGGTGGTTGTTGCTGCTGTTATGTTGGTTGTTGTTTTGTTCCAAAGCATGGATTCATTTGACCAAAGCTTCCATATTTTTCACACAAAGTCTAATCCTGTGATATTCTATTCCACTGATCCTGCCTTACTGTTTACTTTATTCCACTCAAATGGCCTCCCCTCTACCAAAACCAAAACAAACTAACTTAAGAAGAGCCATCCACAATTCCAGAAAGTCCTTATGACTTTATCTATGTTTTTATACTATACAATAAATCTTTTCCTTAGATATTAGTTTGTCAAATCACCTTTTAAGATCTAGGTTAAATGCTACTTCTTTTAGAATATTCCTCTACCCTTTTAGCTAAAAGCAAATAATCCTACATTATATTCCCAAAACACTTTGATTATATTCCTTTGACTTTTACTTGTATTAGAACTGTTGCCAACAAAATAAATGCCCACTAAAAGGCTATTTGTTGAATGGACAGATAAATGAATGTTATAACATGTTTGCTTCATTACAAAAAGATAAATGGATAAAAATAATGTGATGTATATATGTATATATGCATATATGTAGACACACACATATACATACAATGGAATATTACTCAGCCATAAAGAAGAATGAAATTATTGAATTTGCCAGTAAATGGATGGAACTGGAGACTATCATGCTAAGTGAAATAAGCCAATCCCCAATATCCAACAGCTGAATGTTCTCTCTGATATGCAGATGCTAACACACATTATAGGCCAGCAGAGAATAGAAGTTAATTAGATTAAACAAAGGGGAAGGAAGGGAATTGAGGGGAGATGGGAATAGGAAAGACAGTAGAATGAATCAGACATAACTTTCTTGTGTTCATACATGAATTCCCCACCAGTGTAACTCTGCACCATGTACAACCACAAGAATGGAAAGTTATACTCCATGTATGTATAATATATCAAAGTACACTCGACTGTCTTGTATAACTAAAAAGATCAAATTAAAAAATTCAAGTATAAAAAAAAAAACTCGTGACTCACCCCAATAATTTTTTCAAAAAAGAAATGCTTTATTTTTCTTTTACTGGTAACCATAAACTATGAGGTATCCAGTTTCACAACCCACAATTCTTTTAATAGCTCCTGAAAAACCTAAACAGATAATACAGGAGAACTGCATAATGGAGTTTTGAATTATCAAAATATCAATGGTTCATTTGGCATTTGCTGAAACAGATAGCTTGCTTTCTCATAAGCAATGCTGAAATATACGGAACATAACTTCATAGGCCATATCTATACTGGAAAGTATCTTTAAGTCATATTTTCCAAAACAGTTTTCCTCTTTTCAGATCATTGATAAATTCTCTTTCAAAGTATGGAGACACTTCAGTGTCTGAAAGAAGACCGAACACACTGCTCTGGCATAGCACACATTTCCCTGGTATTCGGCTCTCTCTTTTATTCATGAATTGGAACCATTTAGGACCTTGTAAGCTTTCCCAGATTCACACCAATTCCCCAATGGACTACACTTCAGCCATACATAATCTAAAGGATGAAAAAGAGGGCAAAACAACTTCCCTATTCAAAATCCAGTGCAAACAGACCCCTGATGAGCAACTTGGACAACGGCATCTCAAGAGTTCACCTCAGGGGTGGTTGTCAACACTCACTAGCGTCAATTCAAGAGACTTTTCCAGCAGCTTTAGAGCAAAAAGTCATCTTAAAAAGATTATCAACAAACACCATCACTGTTTAGCCACTGTTTGTGAAATCCAAGTCAAATGAAAGCAGCTAAGCATACTCAACAGGAGATGGTACTTATTTAAAAAAAAAAGAAGAAGAAGAAGAAGAGAGAAAGGAAACAGAAATCAGAATTCAAACTTCAAAAAGAGTGAGGAAGATCTAGAAAAAAATATATATATTGTATACTCCTGAGCAAAAGCACTAAACTTTCAGTACTAGAGGTCACAAGGCCATCTCAACAGCGTTCAGGTCTAAGACGACGTGGGTTTTTCTCTCTCTCTGGCTCACTCCCTCTCAAGCTTAAAGCCATCATTTATTGTGTTTTGACAGGTGGTCTTCTAACCTCTATGTTCTCAGCTCACTACCAATGCTCCTACTACCTATCTCCCATCCTTTACTTCTCCAAGGTTTTCAATGTTTTCCTTTTGGATTCCATAGGAATGGCAACTGCTTAAAGTTTTTCTCACCTCTTGGGAAAATTTCTTTCAGAGGAATCAACCCAGGGTGCCACTAATTGGCTTTGCATAACAGTAGGTAAATTTGGTCTTAAAGCAACTGTGACACTGTTTGTCAACCAGCTCCAATACAGATTACCAAAATCAGATTCCCCGGGGAATTCTATTACCAGTTCTAAAAATTATGTGGCTATTCACTTAAGTATCCCTGATGCTTTTCCAAGTAAACTCATGATTCTTTTCATGTAGATATTTACTTCAATTTCTTGCAAATCCCAAGCTGGTGTTTCTAAGCGCTTCAATGAAGAAGTTCAAAAATATTCATCAAACACTGATTGGACCAATAAATCTAAGTTCTAAACTTTGCCAGGGAAAAGGAAAAAAAAAAAAAGACTCTGGTATGTCTTCCAAATCAGTTGCCTCTAGGAATTTCCTGTACCATGCTCAAATTATTTTTAATCCAACAGTATATTATTTTGACTGACCTTGTGCATATTTCTTAAAAGAATAGTTAAGAGATGTTTTGCTAAGTAGATCATGTTGTGATAAAAATATTTAAAAAGAAGAAAATACTGGTTTGGGGTACAACACTCAGATAACTTGATTTCTTAAACATCAAGAGTTTTGGTACCCATCTATGTGTCTACACCAAGTGGAAGAGCCAACAGATCCTGCCGATTTTACAATTCCTTTGGGTTATGAACTACATATTATTTTGCTGATAATAAGCCATAAGAAGCAGTATTTTGCTATATTGACATGGCCTGGCCAAGAACAACAAGGAAAAGAAATAGCATTCAAAAAAAAAAACTGGCAAAATGTTTATGAATTCTAATCCTCTGCACATGAATAAATACATCTGACAAAGTGCAGAGTCCCTCAAAAAGGCCCTTCTTGACCTTTCTAATTTGAGTTCAATTGCATGTTCAGAGTTGAGAAGCCAGAGTGGGTTCTGCCAGTATTTTAAGCTCAAGGTTTAGTACATTTTTTTGTTATTTGTAAAAGCGAAATCCCAGATAATAAGTTATAATTGCTCTATTAATCACTTGAAAAGGAGGTTTGGAGGGAAATTGGGATTTGAAATTGCAATAATTGGTATCTGAAAGACGTCTCTTTTATTTTCTTACCTAAAGTTCACCACATAAAATTGTTGTAAAAACTGCATGTATGCGCCTTTTAAATGGTGAGGTACATGCAATCTGCCTTTTATATTACTTTTTCTAAAGGAATGAAATTTAAAACTTCAATGCAGTCATGATGATCTTTGACCTGGAAAAAAAATACCAAAAACCAGGCCTTGGATTATAAATTATATTGTCAATGAAAGTGAGAAGAACTCTTTGTTTCTTGAGTTGTTTCAAGTATTACATTTTCATTTCCTTTTTCCAAATGAATTATAACGTACAACACACTTGTATTTTTCTTCCATTTTTCATTTTTAAAAAAATCCTCTTTCTCTTAGCTTTGTTCCTCTGTGCACTGATAGACCTGTTATAAAAAAAAATTTCCCTTTCAATATTCAATGTAACAACTCCATCTGTCGTCCTCACAGTATCTTGTGAGAAATCTGTATTCTTGTGTACGACTCTAAGAAACTTTAATAGAAAAAAATACAGAAAGATTAGATTATTCAAACTTCCTTTATTTCACAATGAACAAATTTTTGGTTGTGTTCACTCAATTGAAGATGGCCAATCAAGAGACAGGATCATATTTAGGGTATTATAATAACGCCATTAAACGTAATGTCAGACATCCAGAAAATTGAAGTCAATTTAATAGTCAATAGAGCCAAAAATAATCATTTCGGTTTTCATTTCCTGGAATTTTTTGAGCAATCTCTACACCCCTGTGGGCAGAATTAAGAATGACCATTGATATTTTTGTACCTGCCTGGTCTTTCTAAAAATGTAGAGAAAAGGCACAGATCTCAAACTTTAGCCCAATACATTTTAAAAACCATGTAACTGCACTCAGCTGAATCTGTTTTGAAACCTAATCATTTCTTAAAGAGAGGGATCATAGAAGAGATTATTCCATCCTCACTGGAAATACTCTCTTGAAAGAACAGAGTTGGACCAAGTGCAGAGATTACAATAGCAAAATGAGAATTTCATTTGAATGGGGTGTTCAAAGAGAGCCACTGAAATCTGTAATTTCCTTCCACTTAGTCAGAAAAGTAGTTTGCTTTTGGAACCAGGTAACATTTCTTTCTGAGCAGGTCAATCATCAGTAGCCATAATCCACAACCTATTCTGATTTTCTGCACATCTGGTGTAAGCCTTTATAATGCAAATATTAAAACCAGTCTGCTTCTCTAAAATATTTCTATAGTATTTAAAATCAAATAGGAGATTTGAATATACACAGGACGTGCAAAAGATGTTATCAGGTGTTCAGGCAGAGTAGAACATATTAGCTGATAAAATAGGTAATCATTTATTTTTTGCATCTTTATTGCCACACCAAAAAAATCCAACATTCTTTTTGATGTTGATGGATCACAAGAAAATGAAAAAGATTCTAACTTTTAAGGGAATCCTAGAAACCTTGACTTGTGTGTGATCTGAAACAGCAGAAGTCCATTGTTGACACTAATCATTATGTAATTGCATCCTGTGGGTTATTTTGCTGTCTAAAATTATGCAGCCCAATATGTAAAGCACTTGAGAAGTTATCAGATTTTCTCTCTAATGTTTTTATTTTGAATTAAAAATATATATACTTAATTCAATAAATATGTCAAAATAATGATGTCAAAACAGTATAGGTTTATAAGATAATGATGACAATAAAAGATAAATGTTCAATGCAAGGAAAAAGGTACCTTTTTTCCATAAATACTATAGGCAAACCCATGTGATACTGTTAAAACAATATGAATGATAATTTTAAAAAATATATATTTATTTCATAAATAAATTTATATTTCAAGTTCACAAAAGAAAGGCAAAATATATACAATTTCATACACTGTCAAATAAGTGAATTATAATAAGTGAATTATAATATTAATGCATACAGAATTGGACTTTTGGAGGGTACTAGAGATTTAACACAGGGTTGCTTAACCATACTTGAGCTACATCCCCATACTTTTTTTCAAATGTTTTTATTTTGAAACAAGTTCTCACTAATTTGCTTAGGCCTTGCTAAGTTGATGAGACTGGTTTTGAACTTGCAGTCCTCCTGCCTCAGCCTCCCAAGTCACTGGGATTACAGGCATGTGCCACTGCATCCATCTCTGAAATACTTTTTTTGAGTTGCAATTAATTGGTCCAAAAGTTTGTCAGGATTTGGACATAAAAATCATAGAAATTCAGTCCTAATTCTGCAGAGTGGTCAGTAAAATGTACTTCAATTTAATTATGTAGTATTAAATAAAAAAGAAAGACCTATAGCTATTTACATTCAAGCTCAAATCTTGGATCTAAGGCATTCTGGCTGCATGCATTAGATCAATGGATTTCTCAACTTTTTAAATAATATTCCCTTCTTATTATGGAGAATTCTTAAATGATGATAAAAGTAGATTATCAATATTTCTAAAAGTTTTATTTTTCTGAACTGACAATCCTACAAAAAATCTTAAAAAAGAAACAATGTTAAAATTTCATTTCTTATTGAACATTTTAATGTTCATTTGATTGGGTCTTATTCCCAGAGTCTATCTTTACTCATTTTTGAGTTGTGTGAAGGGAGTACTACGTGGATTCTGTGTCTGGAAAAAAAAAGTTGTAGCATATATAACATGAGAGCTGTTAAATTGCACTTATTCATAGCTTGCTTACTTCCTTAAAGACAAGAACAAAATTGAGTTTTATAAGTAAGTGGAATTTTAAAAAGACATTAAAATATGCATTCATACATGTCTAAGCCTTTTATTTGACTCTTTTGCACTTGTAAATTTTACCTCATTTCCTAGAAGGGCATTTACACAGGCTTCCGACGCATCACAGATGGCCGTGAGATCGTGTCCTCCTTCCAGAGCCAACACCACACGTCCATCAGCCAGTGTCATCAGTTGCTCCGTCAAATGACCAAAGCCTACCATGACACAAACAGAACATTTCAAAAGCATTAAATCAAAGAAAATGACCACTAGAATCTAACAGTGAGCATTTATTCTGTGTAAGTACTTTCTCAGCCTTTCCAGTGAGAACACATGTAGTGCTCATAAAAACTTTTTGGTTTGGTCCTGTTATTATCTCCTTTACAGAGGAGGGAATCAAAGCCCAAGATTACACAGCTAAAAAGTATCACAATCAAGACTTGCACCCATCTGGCTCTTTACCAGTGCCCAGTACGGTCTTTTACGACACATGCTACATGTATCTGGATGAAAAACTTGAATATTACTCAGCTGATGTTAACAAGGCAAACTATCCTATTTGCTTCCCATGTGCCTCCCACCTCCATCATGTGCCTTTAGTTTATTATAAAAGGAAGTGTTTTATACCTCACCTCACATTACTTGGCTATCACATTAGGTCTTTATAGATATTATTTTATTATGAAATATTTGATAAGTAAAACATAAATTATATCTATATATGTTATAAAGTATAATATGAGGAACATCGGCTTATTCATCTTCTACTTTAGGGCAAATAACATTAGCAATGCCTTTGAAGCCCCCCATATCCCCCTTTCAGATAGTATCAGCCTTCCCTGTATGAAATCAGGATCCTTTGCTGCTGTCAGTAGGTCAATTTATGTCTATAGAATTTATTTACCCATTCTACTATTAACAGATTTTGTTTTTGTTGTTTCAAAAAAAATTCTCCTTTTTTGTTATTACAAACATTGTTGCTATGAATATTCTTATGCAAGTCTTCTGGTGCACATATGTAAGAATGGAATGAAACTGTTGAGTGAAAATCTGCTAAACAATGCCAGATTATTTCCAAAGGGCTATTACCAACCCCCAGTCTTAGAAGCTGTGTGTATAAGAATTCCAGCCCAGTCACATCCTTGCCAACATTTGGTATGATTTGCAAAGTGGATGAATAAATAATGTCAGCTTATTGTGGTTTCATTCAGTATAAGGAGGGAACTTTCTATTTCTAGCTTGAATTAGAGTTTTAATTCAAATGGTTATAGAATTTAATTTAATTCTTTCTCTACATGGATGGTATTTTTTCCTACAATTTGTAGTGTTGTGAGTTACATCTATTAATATTTCTAATATTACATTTATGGAATAAAATAAACTTATTCATGATTAATATCTTTTTAATACACATCTGGGTTTGTTTTACTAATGCTGTTTAGAATTTTTCACCTATATTAATGAATGGCATTAATCTATAATTTTTCATTCTTGGATTGATCATGTAAAATTTGATGTAGTTCTTCACTTGCTGTATCTCTTTCATTATCTGAAAAGAAGATTAGGTAGACAGCTCTGGCAAAACCATATGTGTCCTGCATTCTTTGAGAAAATTTTAAAATATTGATTGAATTGTAAGAGATTATAGGACTATTCATGCATTCTATATTTTCCTGGATTATATTTTTCTAGGAATTTGGTTCCTTTAGGAGTTTAAATTTACTGAAATAAAATTATTTTCTTTTTGTTTATTTTGGAATTCAATTATATGTATGAGGACATTATTATCCAATATATCCTCAGTGTCTCTTGAGTTTTCTTTCATATTTCCATCTCTTTCTGTCCTGCAATGTGTATGTTTTTTATTTAAATCTATCTTCCAGACTTTCTCTCTTCAGATGGCTCCACTCTCCTGTTTAATTCCTCTATGCATACCTTCACTTCAGTGAATGTATTATTTAATTCCACAGTTTCTATTTAATTATAGCACACAACTTCCTAATTATTTTCTAAAAAATGATTCTTCTTCCTTGTTCTTGCTTTTATTTTTTTAGCATAATTGTTTTGTGTTCTGTATCCAAATTCTGAATTCTTCCAGTTTAGTATGCTAATTGTTGTGTCTCCTGATTCATCTTCATGGTTCCCTTAATTCTCCTCTGTTTATCTGGTTGTAGTTTGTTTGTTTTTGTTTTAGAGGGTTAATTTGTTGCCTCTTTGTTGTTTATATTTTTGCTTTATATTCTCTGCAACTTTATATCTAAAAAAATCTTGGAATTCCAGTACAATGGACAGAATGTGTGTGCCATCCCAACCCCTACTCCCACTTCAAATTCATGTATTAAAATACTGACTCCCATAGTTATGGTATCAGGAGGTGGACTTTTAGGCCATTAGCTAAATGAGATGAATGCCTTTATAAAAGGCCTTCTCTGGCCTCTTTTGTCTATATGAGAATATAGGGAAAAGCCAGAAATCTATAATCCAGAAGGTCCTCACCAGAAACTGACCACGTGGGCACACTGATCTTGGGATAATATCCTTCAGAACTGTGGGAAACACACTTCTGCTGTCTATGAGCCATCATTCTATAACACTTTGTTACAGCAACCTTCACTAAGGCACTGGTGGGAGTGAGTGTGATATCTATCTTTGAAGCCTGGGAAAGTGTGATTTTGTTTGCTTCTGCTGGGGTATTTGGGATACCACCATCTCAAATCAATTTTAAATTATCAGAACTTGTGGAGTAGTTTTGTTTGTTTTGGCATATATATTCTAACTCCAAAACTTGATTATAATTTCTTAAGAAGGAGGAATTCAGCTTTGTTCCTATCTTTCCCTTCCCCTTCTCTTCCTCTTTTTTGCTTCCTTAATTTTCCCTTCTTTCAAGATCCCTTCTATTGATAGTGACAGCTGAGATTTGTAATTGCACTCATCAGTATATTTTCCTACTCTTCCCTTTCTTTTGAGATCACCTTTTGCCATTCTTTATTTAGACCTTCAAATTTCCTTCCCATTTTAGGTTCAAGGTATTGAATTTCTTTTCCAAAACTATGCAGTAGACTATCACTGTTCAAGTTCTAACCAGATAGAGATTATTGTTATATATGCCCCCAGGATGGCCAACAACTTAGTATGTGCTCACCTTGCCTCATCTTTTGAAAGTCATCCATACATTAAAATGGCTGGTTTTCAGGTTTAACTTAGTATTTTGAGACATGTTAATGTAGGGATATTTCATGGGAGAGTCTCTCATCTTGCCAAAGTTGGACATTTCTTATCCAATCTTTTAAAAAATTTAGCATTGCATTTAAACTATTCAATTCCAAGGATTATTACAAATAGGATAAACAAAAAATAAACAAAAGCATGTGTTTTGGTATGACATTTTGCTTTTGTATGCTTTGTGAACTTATAGGAAAAAACATTTATTTTTTAAGTCAAATGCATTTTTATAACCAATAGAATATTTTTTTAGAGCAGATTGGAGTTTACAGGAAAATTGAGAAGAAAATACAAAGAGCTCTTCTATTAATTCCCTTATTTTCTTGTTATATATATTAACATCTTTCATTAGTATGGTCCATGTGTTATAATTTAAACACCAATATTTATATATAATTGTTAACCAAAGTCTATAGTTGGTGATTATACCTTGTGTTACACAGTTATACAGATTTTGAAAAAGGCATAATATGTATCCTCCATTACAGTGTCACACAGAAGAATTTACCTGCTCTACAATATCCTGTAAGATTCATTAATTCATCCCTTCTCTCTGCTCCTCAACTACTCACAATCAATGTTCTTTTTTGTCTCTATAGCTTTGTCACTTATTTTTTAATGCTTACAGCAATTCAGAATTTTAGCTTCTTATATTATCCTTTCTAAATTAGAAGAACCATGATTTCATTGTCCCTTATTTATAACACTTATATCATTTAAAACATGTATATATATATATATATATATGTATATGTATGTATATATATATATATATATATCACAACCTTGGTTGACTAAGAGAATAAACTTGAATATGCAAGTGTATACTCTTCAAATATAACTGGGTTACTCTCAAATCTAACCTTAGTTTTTCTCTCAAGTAGTGTTTGTCTTATGTTTGAAAATAACTCCTCAGAATATAGTTGCTAGAACTAAATGAAAACATATAAAATTGTCAATCAATAAGAACCGAAACCTAAACCAAGTTCCTTTTATTTTGGAACAATAAAATACTATCATCTTAATTTTGGGGAAAGCATTAAAATTTCTACCAAATAAATAACTGCCCAGATTTTCAGTTCTGGTCTAATACTTGAGGTTAGCTATGAATGGGATAAAGCAATTTCCCCCCTACTTTCTTAAAGCACTGTTAATAGTTTAAAATCTGGAATGTCCCCCAAGGGCTCCTGTGTTGAAGGTTTGATCCCCAGCTGGTGGCGCTATTGAGAGGTGGAGGAAATGGGGAGGTGGGGCCTTGCTGTAGGATACTGGTATGGAGGACATAGCCTTGAAGGGTATATCATGTCCTTTGACCCTGCTTCTCTCTCTCTGTGCTTCCTGACCACCATGAGATGAGCATCTCTATTCTGTCATGTGCTCCCCACCATGATATTCTGCTTTACCAAAGGACAAAGGTTTTGGATCATGGACTAACACCTCTGAAACCATGAGCCAAAATAAACCTTTCCTTTTTAAAGTTGATTTCCTCAGGTATTTCATCACTGCAACGGAGAGCTGACTAATGCAAGCACTTTGGTGTTGATTTTAACCACTTGGCTACTATTTGGATGAAAATCAAGAGCCATTTATAATTATCCCATATTTTTATTGGAAAAATATTCTAAAAAGCATTTTAAAATCAGGGAAAAACTGTTTCATAGCATTTCAGTATTTCTCACTTCATACGGACCTCAGAATGATGCCAATAAGAATCTTTTACATAGACAACTGATGAACGAAGCTGAGCACAGTAAACTCCACGCCTCTGCTAATCATGTGGTTAAATATTCCAGACAGCTTTTCCAAAATTTAACCAGGGCCACGGTAAAGATTGAAAAATACATAACAATAATAATGATAACAATAACAAATCAGGCCAGTCCACTCCATCTTTCATATTAAAGGTTCCTAGAAATTGACAATTCAACCATCTAAACTCACTACTGAACAAATTAAATTATATGTGTTTCAAAAAGAGACAGAGAAAGCCCCAAATCTGATTTAAGTTCACTCTTTCCTCTGGGAATAAAAAAAAAGTACCATAAAATACCAAATTTAGATGGGATAGTAAAAAGTGGAAGGAAAGAGTGGAATGAAGCTAATCTTTGATCTCTATCCAAATTCCTCTTTCTTTTACCTACAGGGTTTATTTCCATTCACATGTTGCCCATGTGATCTCTGGAGTTAGAGATGAAGGCAGCTGCACTCTGAGGTATGCATGCACAAAACATTCAGGTGAAGCAAAGAGATGAAATAAGCAATTTAAGAATAATCCTTAGGTTTTATTATCCTGAGTTCTACAATGTCCATTGCTGTTGTATATATTAGAAACTTCAGAAATGCCAGCTGGTTGTGATGACCAATATCAAAGTATTCATATTTTTAAAGATATGGGAGAAAAATGCTTCAGTGAAATGTGTGCCCGTGTGTGTGTGTGTGTGTGTGTGTGTGCGCGCGCGCTTGAGTTTGTGTAACATGGTTTATAAGCACAGTCACATTTTTTATAATCACATTTACTTCCATCTTCACAAAACCCCCAAAGGTCTTCCTATAGTTGTCACAATAAATGTTTGCATAACACTCAGAGTAGAAAACATCACAGAGACCTTCTTCAGGGGAGCTAGAGTGTTCTGAGTGTGAAGACTGGTGGACCAAATAATCAAGGGAGAAAAATACTTCCATATTTCATGGAACATGAAAAGCTCAAGAAACCACTGGATGCTGAGATGAAAATCAGTTTGCAGAAACCATGCATAGCTTTAGTTTTGAAATTTTGGAGGCAGGAGTGCACAACTGCAGGAGAAACCTGGACACCTGTGCACCTATGTGGGCAGGCTTAGGTTAGTGACTGATATTGGCACACAATGACTGATTAGCCTCGGTAATATTCCTACCACTTGCATTTGATTGCAACTGAATTTTTCAAGAAATGTGTTTTTTTTTCCAAAGATAAATTTGCCACCTAAAGCCCTTGAGATAATCTTGCAGATTAATAAATTAATTAATAAGTTACTACCATTACCTACACCACTACCAAAGAATCCTACACGTAATCTACTTGTTTTAAAAACAGTCTCATCGGCATGAACATTTAAGCACAAGAAGGAAGCTCTGTGTATCAAATATTTACCTTCATAACTAAATATTACACGACTGAGACACCATAATGGGACACCATTGCAGAAACGTGTTGGAAGGTCATTTTCAATTGGAAATGCTGTTTCTGTTTATTTAATAGAAACTAATTTAATTGTGTTGCCTCAAAAAATAAATATGGGAGTGATTTAAATTATAAATTTCAAGTTGATTTCCTGAGGCTCTATGGAGTCATAGCGTGTCAGTGTTCTTATTGATTCAGAAAAGTTGCTTGAGATGAAAAGTTGTTCAAGAAGGCTCCAAGATTAAACCTTAGGTATGCAGCTAATAACTAAGTCACAGGACATCAACAGATTCATTCTTCAAAATGGCACATCTCAACTGCTTCTCTCTAATATTTCCAAATAATTCCCAGAGAATAGTGGAATAGGGAAACAACCCTGACTAGATTTATTTTCATTGTCTTTAAAAGAGAAACTATTTTGAAAGCTAAAATTAACCCATGTTCATTGCAGAAAATTTGGAAAATGATAGATAATAGTAAATAAAATAGCAATATGATATATAATAAATATGCTACATGTTATACAGTATATGAATACAATGCCTATCATTCAATAAATAAGTAAAATAAACAACAGTTATGAAAAAATTTTATAGAACAGAATAAAAAGTCCATAGTTCTATCAACCAGAGATTGATTCTGCTTTTGTGTATTTGATGCCTGTTGTTTATAAGCATTTTCTAAATACAACAGGCTTATTAATGTTTTTAACTTACCTTTACAAATGTCAATATGTGAAAACATTTCTCATATCTTGTTTAATATCATTTTAAATGTATTAATGTATGAGCCAATTCTCTGTTTTTAGATATTTAAGTTTATCGAGTTATTAGGTTTTCGATTTTATAAGAAGGCAAAAAATAGGGGCTGAGGCTGTGGCTCAGCGGTAGAGCAGTGGCCTAGCACATGTGAGGCCCTGGGTTCCATCCTCAGCACTACATAAAAACAAACAAACAAACAAACAAATAAATAAAGGTATTGTGTCCAACTACAACTTAAAAATAAATAAATAAATAATTTTAAAAAGAGTGCAAAAAATAGTCCCATTTATGATAAAAATCAACACTGTATACAAGAATTTATTTGATTACAGTGTTATTATGTATTATTCAAGGAAAGTATTGAAAGAGACTTGCTCTTTTTATTGCTAACTTCTTTTTAACCAGAGTATTGGACAGAACATCAATGGTAAGGCATGTGAAGGCAAAATGGGAACTAAGTGCAGTCAACACTTTATAAACGTCATTATTTTATATCCTACGTGTTTGGCAGTGCCTGTTGTAGATGACTCTAACATTCTTCTAGAAGCTCAGAAAATAAACAGTACTCCCAGAAAGACTGTTTTTAATACGAAATTGCAAATAGATCTAGAAATCTCTGTGGAGGCTGAAATGGAGGGAATTCTGCTACAAGTTTAAGAGGGAATTCTCTCCAAATTAATATTTAGCTACTGTTGTGATCTTGCCATCCTATAATAAAACACACTGGAGTCTACAATCAGCCACCAACTCCCCATGAAAGGTAACTGGGTTATGCTTCTCTTGATTATAAAAAGTCATGACAGAGTGATTGCTTAGGCAAGTCACTTTACTTCCATTAATGAATGTCCTAATGTTTCCCTACAAGGCATCCTCCACTATTATTTTCTGCTTAAGAAAATCTTATAGGGAAAACCCAAAAGTGATATTGGCAACCTCCTTCCCCACGCTGCCATTCAGCAGAGGTAGGGAGGTCAGCAGTGTGAAGGTCTCTTTGGAAGAGATGATTATATCATTTTTGTAACTGCTATGGCTAAAAAAAGCCTCAATACCAATATGCTCATTTATGAACACATTAGTTTCATTCGGGCCTGAAATGTTCATGAAGATTTCCTTGCAGAGCCAATGCAGTAGGGATCACACACATTTTTGCCCCCATTTTAACTTTAAATTTAATTTTGCACATGCACTTGCATACTTTTATAGCAATATGCAGAAAGGATTACTGAAGAATGCATGTACAGAGAAGTCCAATTACAAAAACTGTAACCATTTCCCTCTCTAAACCCCTTGGTCATTAAGTGACTGTGGTGTTCTTTAGGAAAACACAGTCAAACTCAAGTTGAGAGAGAAGTTTGGGTAGCATGTGGCAGTCTCATGTATTGTGAAGCTCTCCAGCAGCACTTCAAAGCAGGATCTGATTGTTGCAGATGGGAGGAATGCTTTTCACAAAAATACCTTTTTAAGACTCATGGTGCTGTAATTCATATGGTAGGCACTTGTGATTCGTTCCTGATGATGTTGGGATCATTTAACTCACAAAACCATTGTCGCTACCATAAAATCCTTTCATCTGTAGCCAAAAAGGTTTATTTCATGCAAATGAAAATTTTTCATTAAAGTATCACCTTAATAATGGGCAAAGATATATATATTTCTGGTCATGTTTAAATGTAAATTTATGAACATATTCTAAAGATTCATTTCATGTTAAGATCTCTACTTATTTGATGTCCCAGGACTCTTTCCAAGTTCATTGAAACCGGAAATCAATTCTAGAAGAAATATGGAGATTATTATCATTAAATCTCTCAGTTGGCTTACTCCAAGCAGCCCTATAAATATTGCATACATTTTAAAGAAGGCACTTTTAACCACAGTAAAAATCCTTTTACTTTTCTAGTCAATGATGCTCCTTGAGGTAAGTTTATAGTCTCAGCACCTTTGAAAGCAAATAAACAGTTGCTTTGTGTCCTAACTGAAGTCTAAAACAATGGAATCCTTCACTGCCACTATTTTTTAAAAATAAAACTTGTCCTCAGGAATTCCCAAGAATTAAAAGGGCAAGAAAGGCTGACTGGCATTTTGGCTATATATCAGTCCATCCATCTATGGTCCAAGTACAAATCAACCATTATTTAGTAAATACCCGCTATGTGCCATCATTTTGTGTATAAATCTAATACTTCAAGTGGTATGTAAAAATATAAACTCTATTTGAACTTCAGTTTTCTCACCCATAAATATAACTACTATTTTTTTTCTACATCACAGATTTGAAATGAACACCTGGTCATAAAAAGACACCTAAAATGATAAACACAGAATATGGAACAGATCTTGGTACATAGTAGGTGCTTGGTATGTATATTTTAATGAGAGATTTTAATCCTAATAATTTAGATCTAGAAATGAATTTCAAATTTATATATTCCAATTCTTTCATTTTAAGGATGAAAAAAATAAAGACGCAGAAAGTTGAATTTTCAGGGCAAACAGTTAACAACAGAGCAGGAGTTAGAACCTCAGCCGTGCCTTTCCCACTGTTCCTTGCTGCCAATTTAAAAGATATTAATACAGGCCATATTTTCGGATATTATTTTCAGTTTAAAAGGAGCTACTTTAGAAGGAGTTCCTAGACACCAAATGGTTTTTACAAATCATTGCTTTGGTGTGTTAAGTGTAAACAAACCAGAAGCATATGAATTAAATTTCCTTTAAAATATGCAAGTATAAAACCAGCGAGGGGAAAAAAATCCCTAGAAAATGCTTTTGGATATCATAGGGCTATTCCTTGCCACCCCTCAACAAAATTGATTTGTGCCAAACCCCAACTGCAGCTTGATTTGCCAATCACTAGTTTTTACTGCTGTTTTCAATAACGCATCAAACACATGGGATCCATTCTCTCATCAATGCTCATGCATAATTGGCCAAGTGGGATGGAATAAGAGCAGATCAGACTTGTGCTAAGCAATGATGATCCCATTATGGTAGTTTGTACTGCTCAAATCCAACCAGCATTTCCTGAGCGCATCTCTAATAATAGCAAGGGAAATACAAGGACGAATAGGCTGTATCGTTCTGGCTTCCAAGGGACTCAAATATAAGGGACACGTATGCAGATAAGTATCATTTAACACAGAGAAAGTTAATGGCTATAAAATAAAGTGTCATTAAGGTTAACAGAAGGAGGATGTAAGTCTGCTTAGAAGAGACTCAGAAGATAACAGAAGACATACACTTAAATATCTGTAGTGTTCTACATTTGTAAAACTTGGCCTTAGCTTCCCATTGCTGACATAGGAATAGTAATTTGGATTAGTTTACCTGAAATAATATATGTAAAATGCACTCACTGGCTCATGGCACACAGGCAAGGTCAACAACTATTACTGCCTCATTTCCAGTTCATTGACCCTATTCATGGTTTCAAAGCACAATTAGATATATATGTATATCTACTAGATGTTATTATCGTTTTCATTTATTTACTTTTTCTCTTGGTATAAAATCACTCAATTTCATCAATATAGAACCAGATATACTACAGTTCCCAAAAGAGCCAACTGGAGAATGAAAAGATAAGGCTTAGTGAATAGGAGCCTATACTTCTATTGTTTTTTAAAATTTGATTTATTTTTTATAAGCTTCTTATTGGTTCTTTTTAGTTATACATAACAGTAGAATCTATTTTGATATATTTCTAAAAATTTGAAACATATCATTTTCTGGGGGATATCAGGGATTGAACACTCAGGGGTACTCAGCCACTGAGCCACATCCCCAGTCCTATTTTGTATTTTATTTAGAGACAGGGTCTCACTGAGTTGCTTAGTGCCTAGCTTTTGCTGAGGCTGGATTTGAACTCATGATCCTCTTGCCTCAGCCTCCCAAGCCACTGGGATCACAGGCATGCACCACCATACCTGGCATGAAATATCTTATTCTAATTAGCATCCAACTCTTGTCTATGTACATGATGGTGAGATCCACTGTGGTTTATTAATATATATGTATATATATATTGCTCCTGTGAATAGCAAAAAATATCTTTTAGTTGACTGAGTAAATTGAGAGGAAGATTTGGGGCACTGGTGAAGGTGAGGGAGGGAGATAATCTAATCACATAAACACTTTAAAAGCAGTTTGTCCTTTTGGTCATAGAAGAAGTTAGAGAGATTTGAAGCAAAGAATTACTTGATGTGTCCCTGATGGTTCTAAAATTGAGGACAGCAAAGGAATGTTGGTGGCTTCAAGCCGGCAAGGAAATGGGGACCTCATCTCTGCAACTGTGAGGACTAAATTTTGTCAGATTTGGGGGGATTCATCCCCAAAACCTTCAGATTAAAGATCCAGCCTGGCCAATCATTTGGTATCAGTCTTGTGAGACTAGAAGCCAAGACCCAGTTGAGTCTGTGTAGACTTGTGACCTACAGAACTTCGAGGCAATAAGTGGGCAGTGTTAGAAAGCGCTAATTTCCCCACATCTCTGGGTGTTCTAGAGGCCTAAGGAAATCAGTTTCATCTCCAGGAGACAAATTTGAGAATATCAGGAAGGTTAGAATAATACAATGATTAGTGATTCTAAAAATGTTTACCCTCCAGCAAATACTGAGCTTTATACAGGTGTTTCATCCAATTCTCATGCTCACTCATGAGACAAAAAATACTGGATCCAATTTTCCACTGAGGAGCAGAGAGAAGTAGAATAACTTTCCCACAGTCACACAACTAGAAGGTATAGAGTCAGGAGTCATTTCAGGTTTTCTGACTTTAGATTCTGAAGCACGGACCACTGAGCATACTGCCTCTTAAAAATAAGTGAGAAGAGCCCAAAACATTTTTTTTTAATTCTATACACAAGCATGTGTACTTGGAATGCATTAAAATAACCACTGCATGCTGCCCAAAGGGTTCATCTGATCTCATTATTCTCCACCAAGTACCAAGTACCCATATACTAAGGTAAAAGACAGGAACCTTGACAATGCATAAATAAATTATCTGTGGTGTATGGTAGAGGTGGGTTGCTAGAAGAAAAATACAGTTGTGATGGGGTTTCAATTATGATGAGCTATTGCAGATGAGTCTCAGTGCTGCTTACTTCTCCATGACACTGAGCCAAAATCAAAATCTATGGACCGTTTTGTGAAAAAGAACCCATAAACATCACTCCTGGATGAGTCTGGGCTCACATTTTTGGTAATCTATCTCAAGCAGAGTGACTGATAGAACTGCAAACTCTTCCAAGAAACCAAGCATTTGTCATATACCTGTTATTGGCCACAGCAGATGCAACACAACAGAGTTTTTCTGACTGGTGTACCTTGCTCTCAAGGAGGTTATAGGTGACTAAGAGAATGTGCACAGTAGGAGAAGACCCTGACTCAAGAGATGGACAAGCACATTAGAGGAAACTTTAGGCTCTCTAGTGCAGAGCTCAGGATGCCAGCCACCCAGCCACCTGTCACAGGCTTCTCAGGCTTTTCATGATTAAATTCAAGTCTTTCATTGTCATGGTCTCTTGCTCCCTCTTCCCATCTTGTGCCACAATCTCATACTCACTCCTCTCTCAATATGGAAGCAACTATTGCCCAGTTTGATGAACACTGCAGTCAAATGGTGGCCCATAATTCTGAGTCTCTACTGATGGAGTACCTTGTCCACCCCTAACTAAGACACTCATTTGTTGACCTCAGTGTGATCATATCCTAATCCCCCACCATGGGAAATGTAGATATAGTCCTATGTCCTATGTGCTGCTTCAGACCCATTTTTCTCTATATTTGTTATTTTATTAGGCTACTCTATTAGTCCACAAACTGCTAGAGGACAGGAACCACTTCCACCTGACTTTGCACATCTAGTATCTAGTACAGTGCTGGGCAATTACAATATATTTTTAAAAAGTTACTGGTGAATAAATAGTTGATAGAGTTGAAGCAGAACTCATGAAGCTGGTTGACTGTGATGATAAAGTTTATATGGCATTTACCCCAGGCTAAGTTTGATGCTAAACACTTTAGAACTTGTAGAACTCTCCAAAAATTATACAAGAAGAATTGACATTATTCTTATATTAGAGATGAGAAAACAGAGAAGTTAACTATATTGCCCAAGGTAAAATGGCAAAGATAGGATTTAAAGTTTCTGACTACAAGAGAGATTTGAAGCATAAGAAACTATGGAATCCAGTTTTGTGACTATAATATACAAATTTTAATCAGGAATCAGGGTTCATGGTTATATTAGAGATTTTTTTTTTTTGGACAAAAGTAAAACAGGAAAAAAAACAAGTGAAGAAATGTGTGAAAAGTGATATGTCCTTATGATATACCTCCTACAAAAATATTCCTTTCAGAATATTTTAAAAAATACATAGTGGGAGCATAAGCAGAAAATCTTTTTCAAGGATTAAGGATGGTGGAGGTGAGAAAAAAGGATTGTCTAAAGAAGCTCAACCCAAAGAAATTCAACACACCAAAAATAAAAACCAAGTCCTCCTTGTCTCAGATTGTTTCTTACATAAGTCTATTAAACTTAGTAGGAATGTAATTCATTTAGCTTCACAGAGTGAAACTAAAGCACCACACCTTTGAGAGGACTGAATAAAATAGCTATGGGAGACCTATTCACAGAGGAGGTCATCTGTTGGGAGCCTACTATGTGACCTAAGAACTGGGCTGGATCATGAGGACATGAGTTGAACAAAGGTGGTCCCTACCTTCTCTCCTTAGTGAGAGCTAGCAGAACCAGACACCACGCCAAGTGTTTGAAATGCATTATCTCATTTAGTTACCACACAGCTGCCCAACAGGAAGATGAGTAATAAGGAAATGAACTTGCCCAAGCATCTAGATCAGTAAATGGCAAAGCTGTGCTGACAGACTGGTCACTTGACACAGGGACCTGTCCTCCAAACTGCTGGACTGTGACTAAATCCAAATGATACCGAAGCACAAGTTTAATATGTTAGTGCTATACTCATAATGCCACTCTTATCTGAATAATAAATCTCAAGCCCTAATAATTAACCTATTCCTCTTACTCAAACTTTAACTTTTCAGGGGGAAAATTCACTTTTATTCTTTGGATATGCTTCAGTTTGAAAAGAAAATATAACTTCCCTTACCCCTCACTTCTCCCCACCAAGCAAACTAATTTTTTTCAAACTAGCCAGTGAATCTAATGTTCACTTCCTTTCCTCGAGATAGCGTCTTGCTTCCTTGCCTAGTCTGGCCCTGAACTTCTGATCCTCCTGCATCAGCCTCCCAAGGAACTGGAATTACAGATAGGGACCACCGTGCTAGCTTTAGACTGGCATTGCAGCCTCAGCATTAATTCATGGTGGCATTCCCCAAATTCAGTTCAGACAATGATGTAATTGACTAATTTGGGCTACATTTGTAATTGAATGCTATTGTCAAAAAGCTTATCCACCAGGATTCCTTATTATCCTCCTGGTCACTTCATAATTAATTGCTCTTAAAAAAAGAAAGAAAGAAAATTGATATCCTCATCCAGCACAGTATCTGACACATTCTACCAAAAGCTGTTTTCCCTTTTAAAACAGATGAACAACAAAATCCCACTATTGAATCACAGTATGCATATTACTCATAAATAGGAGAAAATTCCTCTTCAAAATACTGGATAAATATCAGCTAAATTATTAATATTCGTTGAATGGTAGAAAAACAAGTGGTTCCCTTAAAGGAAAAGGGGGACAAACTTCTCATTGCCAAAACATTCCTTGGAATTGCATTTCCCAAATGAACTAGGTTTATAATTTCAAGGCCCAAATACCTGATTTTAAAAGATAAGTATCCACCCTCTGGGCAAAACTGATGATTTCTTATTTTTCCTGCCATAAAAGGAGATTCAGGAACCCTTCAAATTAAAGGTTTCAAGCAACCATTTAATTTAGATTAAATTAGACAGCAATTGTATGTTAAATAAATATAAAATGGCTCTAGATGTATTTGTTAAAGATTAAGAATTCCATAATACATAGGCTTCTATTACACATTTGTTATTGCTGATTTTTAAAATAAATCACCATTTAATTGAAATACTTAAAGAACATTTGCAAAGGAAAGCATAGCACTTAGCAAACCTCACGAGAATCTAATAAGCCCAATAGGGTAGTTCTGGAAAAAAAAAAAATCAGCTTAGTTCCCAACATCTTTGCAGAAAAAAATCTGCCATGTAAATGCAGCCAGAATCCTATATGATCTTTATAAATGCTATGATTCAACCTGCCAATATCAGCAAAATAAAGATTTCGTTTTGAATATTATCAAAGTGGTTTTGTTCTGCTTTAGGTTATTCCCATTTGTCATTTAAGAAAAAAATCATTGGATGAAAATGTGAATTTCATCATGTATATAACAGATATTTCAATATAATTATTTGAGGAAAAATGTCAAATATTCCAGAGTACCTTGCTTCACAGCTTCTATCTTGCATTTTCTTCCTGCTTTCCCATGTTGGAGAAGCGGGGAATGAAAAAGAATTGTGCTAAAGGTCTGCAACTTAAGGCACAGTTTCTTGGTAAACGAGGCCCAATATTCAACTTATAAAAAATACTTCAAAAATCTTAATAAAGAGAAACACAAGCATTTTGGGGGGAATGGTGGCATTTTTGTTCAAACACTCCAAGACACTTCAGGGATCTGAAAGATGATGAGATTGTGGAATTGAATGTTGAGAGAGTGGAGTAAACAAAGTCCAGAGTCAGGATGGGTAGATCAAAGGTACAACATTTGGGACTTGCTGGGTATGTACCAAAATACATGAAGAAGTGTAATCTGCTGGCCATTCTAGAATCATTAGGACTGGGAGGTCATAGACATCTTTCAACAAGAGTCTGTAATGAGATTAGGAAACCGAATTTCAAACCAAAGATGCTCACAGATGCACTAGGCTGGAAGTCAAGCTGGAATACACATGGGATGTGCAGCTGTTGGACCCATTGCTTCTCCCTTAGCGTGTCTGTTCAGATATTCCAAAAATAGTTAAAATTTTATAACCTGGATAATTGACAAACCCATAAAATGAAAAAAAAAAAAAAAACCTAAGGATTTTGTTAAGGTGAGACTATCAACATTTTTTCTATCCCAATTGCAAGTGTAATAACTTCAGAAAAAAATAGCAACTGTGCATTTAAAATTGCCTGATTAATCAAGGATGACAAAGGGAATTCCAAGCGACTATTAAAGGAATATGGCTTTTATCATAACCGTTACATCTCAAAAGAGTTGTGTAACTCATCATCATAATTTTCAACCTCAGACAAATTCATTAAAGAGAAATTACTTCTCTTAAGAGACACCCAGATGTTCTCCGCCAGCTGCTTAAATCTTCCCAAGGCTTTTGCCAATTATTATTTCCTAAAAATTGTTAGCTGCTTGAAAAGATGATCTGGTCTGCCTTGGGAAGCATCAGTAACAGAACCAGGGTAGCACCACAGGTTCTGAATTTGGATAACATTAATCAACAAATACAGAAGGTATTACCAACTGAATTCTAGTTTAGGTTCTACGACCTGCTGAATAGTTGGACCTGCCAATCCCCATCTCAAGGTTTTCACTTCTCTATGGGTCAAAAACAGAGGTGGAACAGGTTTAGTATTTCTTAAAAAGTGGTTAACTTCTGGCTAATCAGAATCACACAGTTGTTTGTTAAAATGCAAATTTCTAAGCCTTATCCCAGACCAAGTTTGAATCCAAATCTCTGGGTGAGACCCATACCACATTTAAAGTAAGTCCTCCTGTTGAGATCTAGTCTTTCTACTGAGATCCTTCTACCTGCATTGAGCTTCCAGAGCCATCTCAGACAAAATCTTGAAGATCCCTCCCAGATCTGTCATTTGGTTGATCCTCTGATATCTGTAGTAGCCAACAATTTAAAAGCCTACCAAGAAACAATAAGCAACACATAAAGAGACTTTTGTTTTTGTTTTAGTTTATCAACAAGATAAATGTTGTGTTTAATCAACAAGTTTTAAAATAAAAATCAAGAGTTTGTGTTACTGCAGGTGAGGGCTTCCGTATGACTACATGAGAGGTAGTAGCATTTCAAACTGACCTTCCTATTCTGGTTGCATCTGGACTTCCTTTCAAGTGCTGCCTCCCTGTGCCCTCTCATGCCCATGAATCTGCTTTCATGAAGGGCTTGACACAATGAATTTTATATCAACGGGCTGTCATCATCAGGTAGCTTTAGATTTGAGGGCTTCATTTCAATATTTAAATGTTAAAAGTAGAAAAGCTCATAAAAGAGTGTCTGGCCCATTTTAAGATATCTATAACAGCATGCTAATTCTGGAATGACAAAAGACTTTCTATTAAGAATTTTTTTCTCAATTAAAACTGTGTCCTAGTTCTCACTAAATACCGTCTTAAAGGAAACTGTTTATTCAAATTTAAGACCAAACCTGGTTACCAACATTTCGGTTAGTCTTATGATAGATTACAAAAGGTAAAATGCCAACATGAAGAAAATCCTCTGCTGAAGATAAACAAATGGTTTAGTGCATCATGATAACGGGCACCTCCTTGGAAACAGTGTCACATAAGTGTCCTTGTGCTTTCATCCTAACTAGCTAAGGATTTTAATTGTACTCTAAGCATATTGAATTGTCTTTATGAGTAGGCCTTTAAATTAATCATAACATTTTAAAAATCAAGTTATTTACTGAGGAACATTTTCTATGCTGTACTGTTTGTTATCTATTACTTACAAAGTAGTAGGTTCGATTCTAGTAGAGGATCTGTGACAGATTAAACAAAAAGGACTTGGGCCACATTGAACCACTATTTAAGATGATGGTATTCTCAAAAGGAAATAACTTTTCAGGTTCCTGAGGTTAAAATAAAGCTTGTTAACAGGAGAATTCTGGTTCTTCCTAACAGCCATAGTTTAACATATAAAGAAGTACAGGTTCCTAGGATATCTCATTATTTCATTTGGTCAAATAATAAAATTATCAAATCTACTGAAGTCAGCTTTCTGGTTGAAACAACAGAGGTGGCAGCATTTGTAGGGATGTATGTCCAACTGGCTGTGGGTGAAGACATTTCCCAAGAATATATTAATCTCTTAGCAGAAGAGAGGCAGATAATAAATATGAAAACATAAAGAATCTGGTTAGTTGGTGGCTTAAATTAGGGGCAACTTTCAATGACTTGAAAAAACCCTGAAAATTTTATATTTATTCTTAATGTAAATGGGAAAAAACATTAATAATCACATAATATCTAATTTAAATTCATTAGACTATAAATACTCTGGACAAGTATCTCTTGAGTGGTACTCTGCTATTAACATTATATCTCCCTTCCTTCTGCAATGCTCTTCTCAGCTGGCTTCATGCTGTCATGTTCTCAGACTTTCCCCCTCCTGTGCCTTCTCTGCTTGATCTAGTGGTCAGCTCTTCTATCTTCCTCCACCTGAGAAATGACGTGAGAGTCCCCAAGATTCTGTCCTCAGCACTCCTCTCTCGCCTCTAGCTGCGCTATCCCAAGCATTCCACTGTACATGAATGTCTCACTGTCATAGCTAAATCCATCACTAAGTCAGGAACTGAAATCGCCACCTCCTCCTGCCCTCCTTTCCTCTTATATCCAATCACAAACTGCCAAGAGTAACTGCATTTCTTGGCACACCCACTAGCCTCTAATTAAACACTTCTAAATATTATCCATTATCTGTCTTCCTCGGTTTCTCCTGCTGATGTCCCTACTTTGGCCAATAGATCATCTAGTTTGTGAAACCTTAATATCTGTCCATGATAATAACAAACTAGCTCAAAATACTCAATGACAAGTAAGCTTAAACTTTAGAGGTTGGTAATAAAGGCCATTATATGCTGTTATTGTCCACTGACTTTCCTGATAAGGCTTTCCTCTTGAGAGTACATTAGGTAAGAGCACAGATTTTGGAGTTCAAATTACATCTCTACAAATGGTGTCATCCCAGACAAATCCCTTACTTCCCCTGAGTCTCCATTCTTTTCTCTATAAATTGGGGATAAAAACACTTGAGGTTATGGCGAATAAATGGAACACTGCACATATTTACTTAGCACTGGGCAGTTTACTTAGTAAAGGCCAGCAAATGTCACTGGAGAACGAATGTGGTACAGTTGCTTGTATTGTGCTTTCTGTCAGCTTTGCTCTTTCTCTCATCTCTGTGTGACTCATCTCCAAAAACCAGCTCTGCTGCCCCGCAACAACTACATTCTCAGAAATTCTCTGATTGCACTACATTCTGCAGGAAAGTAACTTAATTGAAAGCTGTCTTTTCTACCATGGATGTCTTTTTCATTTTCAATTTAATCATATGATTCTGAAAAGAGTAGCTCAACATCCCAATTCTTGGCATGTCAGCCATTAAACCAGCACAGTCCTTTATACTGAAAAACAATGTCACTTTCCAACACACTCATGTCCAGAGAGTCATTTGGATGACACAGTGCTCCTCCTGAATCTCAGTTCTTCCTCGTGACTGTCAGCAAGCATTGTGATAGATATCAGTACTCTGGCATCCTTTGTTCTTTCTCAAGGAATGTATGAAAATTTCATACTTATAAACTTTGGAAACATTTCAGCTCACTTTTGCTATTATCTCTCCATCACACACGCACACAGAAAGAACTTCTTCTCCATTTGGGCACATCTAGCCTCAAAATCTAGCTTAACATGAACAAAACATGGACTCTGCCCCATACTCAGGAAAACCTCTCAGGGTCCGGAAATAAACATTCAGGGATGCTCTGCAGGCCAGATGTGCAGACTGTGAGATGGCATTGTGGGAGAAGACAGAATGAACCCAAGCCTATTAAACTTGGAATGTTCCCAGAGCAGCTTGCTGTGCTCTGCAAAGACGTGGCGGGAAATCCTTTACTCCTGATTGCTATATGCTTTCTGATCATTTGGTAAAATCGATTAAAGAAGCAGTCAGGGGTTAGTTTCAGAGTAGTGGTTCTGATAGGCAGATTGAACATTGAGCCTCAATCCAAAGTATTTATAAGCATGTTTCTCTCTGAAGCCCAGTGGCTTCTAAGGCTTCTATCATCTTCTTAGCCAAATCACAGAATTCATTAAAATTCCATCCATTGCTAGCTGTAACATCTTTAACAAACCATACTGCCACTATGAGACCCAGTGTCCTTCACTTCCTTATTTTTAAAACTAACCGTTGGAGATGATGTCAAAGTCCCTTTGCAGGATGATTCTACATCACTCAAGGATTCATCTTTACCCCTGCAAAACAGAGCTCTACAGGTCAGACTCTAATTACTCTCTTTAGGGCTCCAAGAAATGGCTGCCAAATTTCTGGCTAGTGACTGACATTTCATATTCACGCTAGTACACTTTCAAACACAAACCATCCCCAAGCCTTCCTTTGTTCTTTTGAGATGTCTGTTTCCGTCATCCTAAGAAAATGCAAGAACAGTCAAACGCAGGTGTTTGGGCATGGCCTAACAACTAAGGTTCTTTGTCTTTTTTTTTTCTTTTTTAAGAGGGGATCTGTTTTAATGTACAGGAAAAAAAAAAAAAGTCACAAAGCCTGATCCTGAAGCCTTGACATCCACTCTCGTTGTCTGAAATTCCCTCTGAAGTCCATGGGAATCCCGCACTCTGTCGGTCCAGGCCCATAATTGCTAAATGAGGAAATATCCAAGGCAACAAAATGTGAAAATTAGCAAAGGATGGGGGGAAGACCCTAAATCCAGAAAAAGTGATTTTGTTGTTGTTGTTGTTATTGGAAAAAAATGGAAGTTTAAACAGCACATTTATTTCGTTTTAATTTCTGGGCTGTCAGACATCAGCTCTGAAGCCCTGATTCGGAACACATGCAGGGTCCCTTTGAAGTTCTGGCTGCTTTTTTTTTTTTTTTTTTTTTTTTTTAACAATGGCAGCAAGATATAAAGAAATTAAATGGCAACATAATCATAAAACAGAACTTCTGGACTCCTGATTTACAAATTGTCATTCTTTCATTTCTTTTTCCCAAGGCTTCATTTTCAAAGCCTTATGTGGCACATAACTTTTTATAATTTTTTTTCTCTTTAGGCTTAGTCTTCATCTATTCTTTTCCCCTCAAAAGTGAGGCATTCTACTTTTATTTTATTCAACTAAAAAATAGTTGATTGTGGTTTTCTGAAGTAAAGAAAGAAACAGGAAAACCCAGAGCAATTTACTAAATGGAATCTTTTTGATAAAAGCTGTGGAAATACAGGGTTTAACTCTTAAAGTACCCAATTTTTTGGCATAAAGACAAAATGTGCCTTAAATTTTCAGGCTGTCCCAAGAAAATGCCTATCTGGTTTTCATGCTGTAATCACCAAAGATTCTTACAAAATATTTCAAGGATACTTAATAAAAACTGTTCATTTCAAATTTGGCCCAACAGATGTCACATTTGACAATACATATACCGCCCCCTCCGCCAGCTCCCACCAAAGCATACACATGTACAAATAGGAACAAATTGAGTTAATGTTGTCAGTCACTGGTTACACACATTAATTTGAATGAGATACACAGAAATCTTGTGATTTAACAACCCCTTTTAAATGTAAATGCACACATAAACAGGCTAAAAAATTCTTAGTAACCACAATCATCTTTCTCATTCGGAATTTTATCTATAATTCCTTCTAGGATTCATCATATATATTATTCTAATATTTATACTCTTCTCAAATAACTGCTGTACTTTTTTCAACCTTTTTACATTTTTATAGTGAACTATCCTAGGGTATTTCTCCCCTTCTGTATATCCTTAATAGTCAAAATTTTTTAAATTTTTTTTTTCATCCAATGTATTAACCTTCATCTACAGAATATATGTCATCTTTGATATCAAGTTCCAAATCTATATGTCAAAGTGAAATGGGAAGTTGAAATAACTATTCCTATCAGTAGTGTGTTGAGGCTGGCTCATACTGACTTATAAGATTTTAGGAATTTTGTGAGGCTAGTCTAAGTGTAGCTATTAGTAAATATCAAATTATGTGGGCTTACAATTTATAAATTATATGTTAAATATTACTAGATACTACAAATTCTTCATGTCCTCATTACTTTATGACATTTGCTATCCTTTATACTTTAGGGTTCTTTACATCTATTGTATTCATATGGTAAGAACACTCAATGAGGTGGCATATGCCTGTAATCCCAGGGGCTTAGAAAGCTGAGGCAGGAGGATTGTGAGCTCAAAACCAGCCTCAGTACTTGGTGAGACCCTGTCTCAAAATAAAACCTAAAAAAAAAAAATGGGGCTGAGGATGTGGCTCAGTGGTTAGGTGCCCCTGGATTAAGTCCCCTGGTAAAAAAGGGGCAGGGGACACTCAATGATGATTTGTTATTGCATCTCTCTTCTCAAGTCATTTTAGTAACTTCCATGGTAGTACTGGAAATTGATCAACTGAGCGACTCAGTCAATCTGGGCTGCTATAACAAAATGCTATAAACTTGGTAGCTTATAAAGACTGGAAATTCATTTCTCATCAATTTGGAGGTTGGGAAGTCCAAGATGAAGATGTTAGCATTTAGTGTCTGGTGAGGGCCTACCTTCTGGTTTATACATAGCACTTTGTCACCATGTCCTCATATAGTGAAAGAGGGAAAGGCAGCTCCTTGGAGCCCCCTTTCCAGGGAACTACTCCCATTCATGAGGGCTCTACCACCCTTATCCTTATTCATCTTCCAAAGACCCCATCCTGTAACACTGGGGATTACATTTCAAGATGTTATTTTAGGGAGATAACAAACATTCAGATCACAGCAGTGAGAATAGTTTGTTTGTTTTGCATTTATTGTTATTTGGGGAGCTACTTTTTAAATGTGTACCTGCAGAGGTATCTGAATTTACTGTCCTCTGTACCCAAACTATTTAGAAAAGCTAATTCACAATTTACAGTCATTTCCTTTTTACGTTTTATCTTGGATATTTCAAGAAAGACCTGGAAGGTGGAATTTATTTGATCCTGTCTTCCTACTTGGGGTAGTGAATGGAAGAATTAGAACATACAGAATGCTTTCTGCTTGTCCATGGCCTGAAACTGCTCATAATTCCTTAACTGCATATAACTGTTTGATCCCTGCACTGCTAGTCAGTGTTTTGATTTTTCTTTTTTACATTCTCATCTTCTAGCATTTTAACTTTTTTTAACCTAGAATAAACTGCATCTTTGCAATTCCAGAATCACCTCTCATAACTTTAATGAAAACTTACATTCTCTGTGATTTCAATAGTCATTAGGAAGGTTGATAGAAGTTCCTCTTATTTTCTGGCACAGGTTCAGGTACATGTGGTCCAAATGAAACAGGAAGAAAATTATACATATTATCTTTTTTAAAGGAGGGAGGAGTAAAGTGTGGATTGCTATGTCATTACCTTAGAATTTTGGACTGTAAGAGTCTGGAAGGGAGGTACCAAGTATGTCAAGTAGCCTAATCCCTTAAGTATTAAATAATCATCAGATGGTTTGCCAAACTTCCTCCCATTCTACTCTGACAACAACAGCCTCCATCTACAAATGAAAAACATTTCTACGTCAAGTGGTTTACATTCTATTATTCTGATATGAGTGACGGTCTTGAATACAAACAGATTTTAGATATAGGAAATTAAGATCTCTTTCTCCAGAGGGATGTGGAAAAGATTTGGCTAAGAACTGGAGAAAGTATGACCATGAAAATTAGCCATGTGTTGAAAAGATTGCATTATTTATATACATTTGCACAGCCTTTGGTCTAGTTCTCAAGAATGCTGGATTCTCTTTACATCCAAAAGAGAAAGAGAAAAATATTTAAGCAGGGAAAATAAGCATTTATATGTGGTACAGCTGAATAGTAATCTTTCCACTTTTTGGATAGTTTTATAATATTTAAGATTGGTATTATTCGTAGTGCATGGGTGAGAAAATTACTAAACATATTATGTAAACTCTGGTTTAACATAATTTTCAGGATGGAAGTAGGAACTTGCTCTTCATGAATTATAATAGCTATATTTTAAGCATGTCCAGGTTTAACACAAATCTGTCTTAGTGTAAATTCTAGGCAATAGAGGATAACATTAATTTTTATTAGAATCCTTATAAGTTATGCCATATAGAATTGTTTCTCTCTCTTATTTTAATTAAAATAGGAACAATATGTCTCAGACTTCACACTATTGACATTTTGAAACAGATAATGCTTTGCTCTAGGCAGCTCTTCTGTGCATCATAGAATGTTTAGCAACATTCTCTGGGTGCTCCTGGCTAGATGCTGGCAGCACCCTCAACTTGCAACAACCACAGTGTCTCCAGATATTGCCAAACACCTCCTGGAGAGCAAAACCACTCCCAGCTGAGAACCACTGAATTAAACCAATTTTTAGGGGGAAAAAAAAAGGTTACTTTGACAAATATTGACTTTTTTGTTTCTCATCTGCTGTTAAAGAAGAAAAATCTATAGTAATACTACTTTCTATCATTTAGTGAATACTATTACTGTTCCTAAAAAGTTTTAAAACATTATCTTAACTAATTATCATGAAACCTAGAAATATAAGGATTTTTTTCCCATTTTCACAGATAAGAAAACTAAACATAGAAAAGGAAAAATAACCTCTTAAAGATTCCCCAGCTACTATGCAGGATTTAAATATACTTAGTTCTGACATTCATATCCAACCTATTCAATTCAATGAAAGTTTGTTAAGCTCTGACTATGTAAAGGCACTGCATTGTAATGTGTGGTTCTTAGCCTTCGTATTGTTTCTACTTCTAGACCATAATCTTTTCTAAGAATATATCTCATTTATGAAGCACCAATTGTGCAATGTTTTTAAATGATCTCCATATAAAGTTCTCTTTTTTTAAAGCATATGTTAAGAGGCAGTTCAATGAATTCTTTTCCTTTAGAATAAAATATATAATATCATGGGGAAAGTATTGTAAGAATGAATGGGACATACAATGTATACCTACTATATATTCACAGTAAAATGTACCATGGTGTATTTTTAGAGGTATAAATTTGATCAGAACCATTTTTAGGAAGTTTCCTTCAGTCTTCACTTTCAAGATTCTTCTCCATGTGGATGATACTAAAAGTGACTGGACATTCTAATACCCACCCTCAAGATGTTACTATTCCACCAACATGTCACTACCTTACCAAGAATAAGGTAAACTATAAAAATGCATCATATACCTTGCATGTTCCCCTTTGGTAGATTTTGCTTTTGCTCTGCAATAATGTGACTGCACATCACTGGGTTGCCTGATGTGGAAGACAATGGGTCAACTCTTGTCCTAGGAATCACCTATGACTCCAAAGGTCAGTGGCTCTTGTCAAAGGTAAGGGCCACTATGATATCATCACTGGATTCTACTTTGCTTGTTCCGGTTGTGGTATAACCTATCTTTTCTCAAAATTTTCCTGTCTAATAACATGGCATCACAAAATGTGTGGAGACTTCTTACACTAGCAATTAGAACCAAATGAGAATAAGGCTAGGTCATATGATATTTTAATATATTTTTATTTCTAATTGATACATAGTAATTATACATATCTATGGGGTACACTGTGACATTTCAATACCTGTGTACAATGTAAAATGACTAGATCAGAGTAAACGACATAAATCATTCTTTGTGTTAAAAACATTCAGAATCCTCTCTTCTAGCTATACTCATCTAATTATCATCAATAGTTATCCCTCTGTGCTACAGAACATTAGAAGTTACTCTTGCTATCAAACCGCACCACTGTCCATTAACTACCATCTCTCCCCACATTTTTGCCAGATTCTGGTAACCATCGTTCTAGTTTTTATTTCTTGAGATCAACTGTTTAGCTTTCATATAAAAGTGAGAAAATTTAGTGTTTGTCTTTCTGTGCCTGCTTTATGCATTCCAGTACCATACATATTGCTGCAAATAACAGAATTTCATTCCTTTTAATGGATGAATGATATTCCATTCTATAGTTATAACGTATTTTCTTTATTCATCTATCAATGGACAGCTAAGGGTAAAGTAATCATGACATAGTGACTTATTACTTGCCCCATTTAAAAATCTTTTAAAATAAACCTTCACTTATGGGTTAAGTACTTTGAATCTCCATTATAGCTCACTTAGTAACAAACATATTTAACAATTACTCTGGACAACATTCTGTTTTTCTTGGCAAACATTTTTCACATCACAGAATTCTCATGAGTTGGGTGAAAATCTACCTCCTTCTGTATCTGGAAACGATTTTTTTCCATTTAAAATATTATAAAAAAAAAAAAAACCTTTTCATGTTGTGAACGTAACACTGTACTATAAGCCAGATCCCCGCCTTGAGATCTTGTACCCCTAATACCTCCTCGTGGTTCCCACCTTTGAACACAAAAAGGTTTCTTCCTTTCTCATGCAGGTGTTCCAAATGTGAGGATAATAGGGGATTTTCCTTCCAGTCTACCTATTCTTTATCCCCGGGTTTACACTCAGACTCTCTTATCATTGATGCAGATTCCTGGAGAGTTTCTAGTTGAATTATACCTTTCCTAGGCTTAGAAACTTTAGGAAAAGTACAATATAGTCATGGTCATATCCGCTGTTATATACCATTGCTAGGTCCGTGGCCCTAAAGTTTATTGTATATATTGAATAAAGAGCTATCAGATTACCATCTCTGGTTGTCACAGTGAGGGATCTCCATGTTAAACAAGTCTGTTGGGGTTGATTTCAGAAGGAGGCCCACTCTTTCTCTAGGAGCCATGAAGGAGCAGATGGACTTGCCTTCCTTTACCTCTCTTGTGGGCTCTCTTATCTGCTCTCATTTCTTCCTGAACATCCTCTACAAACTCTACTTCACCAGTTCTTGCATTTGAATTAAGATATAAAACAATATTATTTAGCAACTTAAAATGTTCCTTGCCAGAAGCTGTCTTTATTTATAAAAATTGATTACAGACTATTTGGGGATAAAAAATTAGACCTAGATGTTGTAGTTAATGAGAAAAAAAATCAACATAGAACTTAATTATTCCACATTAGAAAATACACATAATTTGAGAATGGTGAAGAGAAACTATGAGGACTAAGTAATACGTCCAGGTTTGGATCTTAAAATGTAGAGATGGCTAAAATACTTTTAGGAACTGGGGCGCTACATTTAATTCTCATCTGTGATGGAAATCTCTTCAATTTCCCTAAAACAATAAGGACTTTCACACACAGAAACTTGTAGGTTTGTTTCACTGTGAAAAATTTAAAAAGGATCATATTAGAATCAACATGGCACAAGATCGGAACGGCACCAGCGAGGTGTGGCAATAGTCTCTAAGATGAATTTATTGGCAGGAAGCTGTGCACAGAGCCACAGCGCTTAGAAAAACCATAAGTACCCCCACTGCCTTCACCAATTCATCCCTAGACGCTTGCAGAATCTTGGGGAGAAATACAAACTTTTCAAAGTCTATGGAAAGGAGGTTTGATAAAGCTTATCTGATTTTGAAGGAACAGGGTAGCCTTAATGTACATCCACCTACTCTGTATAAAATTGCCATGCTAAATCTTCAAGTGTCTGCAGGTTGGTAAAGGACATAAGGCAGAACCATGGCCATGGCATATAACAGTGCAAAGACAGAGGGATTAGCAACCGGAGAGATTCCAACAGTGTCGTGAGTGGTTAACAAGAGATGGGATGATTAGAGGGCTCCTGTTAACTCATGTTGATTATCTAGAAAGTGGGAAGGAAAGATGATAAATCAGTGAAATACTTGAAGAGCCCAAGGATTTCAGAGCTTACACTTTCCAGTACATATTTCATCTTCTTCCTGGTATATATTAACCTCCATGAGAGCAAAGATTGCATCTTATGTTAATTACAGTTTGTCATACGGTGGCAACACAGCACCCTGGCCACCACAGCTACCCTGTCACCTCTTTCACTTGTAAGCTGCACTGGCTCCTTCTCCTCTTTTTAAAAAATAGGCATGTGAAAAAGTGTGTATGTTTCATAATTATTTTCTACTTTTAATGTATAGATATTCAAAGTAGACATTAAACCTCAGAATGTGAGTAATTTTCTACTACCTTTTACTAAAGTAGAAAGTAAATTTTATCAACTTTGCAAGAAATTGGGAATATACACGTTTTTTTTTAAATCTAAGGTATTTTAAAGCTTGTACTTGTTCCAATTGTCGGGTGTTTTTGGAAAGATAAGAATTGTGCCTATTGTAATTATGACGTTTGAAACTATAGACATTCAGCAGAATCTCTGTTCCCCACCAGAGCCAGCATTATTCTGATCCCAGATCCTTTGCCAGTTGTGTAAAGGTCATGTGGAGGTGAACAGAGTATGAGGTATCTGGCTCCAATTCCAGTTGGAACATTAAAGTGACTCCAGATTGATAAAATAGACAGAGGGAACAGCACACTTGACTACAAAGATCTCTAGCCAGAGCCAGCCAAATGGTGCACTCTCCATTAATGGTGACAGACACTGAAAGAGGGAAGGGAGCTGAGGGATGGTAGAGAAGGCCTACTTAGCAGGGCTTAGTTTAAGATGTAAGGAGAATGTGTGGCAGAAAGATAACAGAAGACATGAGAGTAAAAACTGGCAAAAAGGATGGAGAAAACTGTTAATATTTCCTTTGAGGACGTGAAAACTGACCTCTTCTGAGGTCCAAGTACTTGCAAGCCAGTGAGATATTGACTGGGAAAAGAAAAAAAAAAAAGAACAAGGAAGCTAAAAACAGACACTCCATGGTTGTTCTCAGAAAGTGGAAGAGAGGAAATTCCAATGGAGGTCTTTTTGAAAGATTGGCAAGAAGAATATGAAATAAGGAAACCCAAGGAGATGAAAAAGGATTGGAACATGAAAGGATTATCACCGATTAATTCTGACCTAATACCACTGCTAAGACACCATGCCAGTATTTTACCTGAACTGTGAGAAAAGTGCAGTTTTCTCTTTTTCACAAGTTAGGAAATGGGTTTTGGAAATGAGTGATTTGCCTAAAGTGTGTTGCCAAAGCCTCATTTAGTCAGCACCCAAATGCAAGTTTATCTAATCCTACCACCCTTGCTGTCATTAACCATAAGGCTGAAATTCCAACCATCCTGCTCTTGATGAACACACATATTCCCTGGCTTCAACCTGTAAATTGTTTACAAATAGCTTACACAAAAAGAAAAAGATTGCTGAATACATCTGTTAACATTGCCCTGAATAACTTTGTATCATGTTCTATTATATCAGATTGACCTTTCCTATCAAGCCAGGAGTTCTCTGCCCGATTGCTGTTGCTCAACTCATACCTCCCTACTCCGTAAATCAGCCCTGTTTACTGCTGACGATTATACTTGTTTAAAAACTCAAAGCAATGACATAGTGAGAGTTATGTACTCCAGTTAGAAACATGTTTTACTTAGAAATAGTATGAACTTTCCCTTTCCCCACACTTCCTAGTCCTCAGATACTAAAATCAAAAGTATTTCTCTTTCACTGATGTACTAATTCTGTTACTGAGCAAAATAATTATATTCCAGGAAATCCAACAAGATGTTGAGCCCAGGTAAGCATATTTTTATTTATTTCAGTGATGAGGTTCACTCAGTCATTCCCCCGACCCTTGTCAATTGTTTCAGTTGCTCACAGGCAATCCTATTAGAAATGAAATACTGTTAGAGGGGTTCTCAAAAAGTGCTTTATCTTCATTATATGGAAAATTCTGTTCCCAACGAATCTTTAGGGAAATCTTTTTACTGACATACTTTTCTTTCATAGTTTTGTTTCAAACACAGGGAGGCTTTCCTGCCAAAGCCTCATTTTTCTCCCTCTTTTTGGCTAAAGGCCGTCTTCTGCAGACTTCATATCCCCCTTCCCTCAATGGAGTGCACACCGAGATGACTCTCCCAAGGACACATTAGAGGGTTTTGCCCTAATCCATATTTTACTAAACAGCCCCAGGAGTGGGAAGGACCTTCACTAAGATTTGATTAAACAAATTCTTAAAACCAATAAAGTGTTTCCAAGTGGTACGAGAAAACAGCATTAGCACATGTCCCCCAACAAGACAGACATTGCACTTTTCAGTCACATTTGGTGATTAGGCGTTGGGAATGCAGCACACTCTCCCTGGGATTAGTTCAGATGCTTCAGCCTCTGGGGCAATCACCCCGAGAGTGACTTTATTGCATTGCATTGGCTGCAGTTGTGACTGAAGTGTTTCCATACATTTCAGGGCAATTTTATGTGTAACTTCTCCTCTGTCACTATTGAAAGAGTAGAAGAAAACAAAGTAGGTAAGACCCGGCAAAGCTTGTGATGAAATTGAATCTGGCATAAAACAAAATGACATCCCCGCCCCCAGGGGAAATGAGGGACAAAGCTACTTGTGACATACATGGGTTAGAAATGTGTGTATGCTTCAGATAGAGCCCTAATATCCAGAGTATACAAAGAACTCAAAAAATTAGACAATAAGAGAACAAACAACCCAATCAACAAATGGGCCAAGGACCTGAACAGACACTTCTCAGAGGAGGACATACAGTCAATCAACAAGTACATGAAAAAATGCTCA
>NW_025999905.1:11002840-11020233 GCF_001458135.2 Marmota marmota marmota | reverse complement strand
CAAAAAAAAAAAAAAAAAAAAAAAAAGCAAATACAATAAAATAAAATGGTGCTTTATAAGGACAGTAGCCATGTATAAATAAATGCTCCAGAGGAAACAATTCCTTGAAAGGAATGTATGAAATATGCTTTATGAACTTCTGTACATACAAAAATGTATGTTATTATCCCTCTTTGTTTCTGAAGAGATTGACTTGTCCATAACATTTTGAGAAAGACAATAAAAAACAGTGTCTAGAAAGACCACACAGGGACATGGGCTTTTAAAAGTGTTAGATCTGTGCATAGCTCCCTGGCGGACAGAACCATCACTGGAAGGGGGCAAAAAAAAAAAAAAAAAAATTAAAGGATGCTTGGATGTGGAAAATATACATGTGTTTTATAACCACTTCTAAACTTTAATTAAATCCATTTAGCACACATAAAATAAAAATTTTGAATGAGACTAATTCTAAAAATAGAACCATAGTCCATCATTCACACCTTCCAAGTGGCCAAATCAAGCAGTTTAACCAGACGTTCTCTTGCCCAGCACAGGCAAAATGAAGGTTGCTGTTAAGTTTGAATATTTGATATTCTTCAGATAAAGTTAGCAGAACACACAGTTTCAGAATGCCCTAAACAGCGTCCTTTGAACAATTTAAACTGAAACATGGATTTTCCGAGTTATGTGGTGTTTATGTATTCTCTGCCAGCTATATTCTAAGCAAACAAAGGTGTGAAGTCCTAGACTTACAGAAAACCAGTTTTCCCCAGGTCTTTGAGGATTGTTTAGATTTCTAGGCATTATTCAAGAAATGATCATTTGGGGAGGTGTTTTACTTTTCTTCAACGTCAGCCACGCTTCTCTGTACATCAGATGTACAAAACTTAAATTCTCACATTTCTCTATCATACTCTGTTACAAAAAATATCACCAAACCCATCTCTGAAAAATTCAGTCAGACCAGATTTTGTTCAATCAGCATTTTCTCCAATTTGACTTTTAAAAATAGAACACATTAGTGAAGAAAAAAACAATGGGAGAGATCAAAAAAGTAATAGGTCACGATTTTAAATTAGTTGAAAAAAATCCTAGCATCAGTATTTCCTGGACTGAATGGACGCAGGCCCGTCAAATCTTAGAATGTCATATGCAGAGGAAGTTCAAAACATTTTATTTTTCTTTGTTCATGGTTGGTTTCAGGAATTTAGAATGACTTTTCCTCAATGGACAAATTAGAGCTTATTTTATCTACTTTTACCATTTCTCTATGGATATCCTTTGTACTAAAAGTTTCAATAACAGATCTTGCACTCTGTGAGCTGGGGCTGATGCAATATTCCTGCTTCTCTAATAAGACACAGGTCCTCAGGAGTGGCATGTGACCCGCGCTTACCTCATTAACAAAATGACTTTTGTACCGAAAGAAAGATTTTTATACCTAAAAATAGAATCTTAAGACACATTGTGAAAATTATTGGAGCTGACATTGGGTTTTATTATGCTTTGCGTTATTCATGAGGGACAAAGAAGATCATGCTCAAGAATGAAAAAGAAAACACTTAAGTGGGTCTGGGCAGTTTTAACAGCATGAGTGAAATACAACACCAAACAGGATGTCTCCATTCCCTTTGAACTTGAGGCATCCCATGGACCTAAGCTACTGAATTCTCTGGTTAGTTATGTGGTGCCAGACATTCAGTGGCACTTACTTCAGGAAGATAAGTTTCTACCCTGTGCTTTTATAGGTAATCGTGAATGAATCCTGTCTGACCAAATTGAGTGCTTTAACAAACTGACTGTAAAATTGTAGAAAATAATACATGTTTTTCTTGAGTCTTAAAGTAATTTGTCTCTTTTCTATTTTTTTTAATCATTGAATGCCAATAAATCATCAAATCAACAGGCAGAAACATTTCCACATTTGTGTCTCACAAGGTATTGTAAACATTGGTTTGTCCATTTATTTTGGAAATAAGATTCTAATGGCAAATAAAATTTAAATTTAAGCATCAACTAATTATATGTCATTGAATTTTTCTTCTATTATAAATAACACTTAGAATTCCCTGCACATTAGGGAATCTTGCTTTTTGCCTTTTGTATTAGTGAAACCTCTACCTGCTCCTTTTTGAGGTCTCATGATTATAAAAATTAATTGTTGGTTTCTATATGATGGGACAGTCAAAGAGTACAGAAGCCAGACCTAGCACACTGTCATTCCTCCTATTTGGAAATATATTCATGTAAAGAGTGGCTAAACATAATTAAATAATGTCTTACTATTGTATTTGAAGGCTTGTATTGTATTTGATGTCCCTAAACAGAAAACTCTGGGAAATTGGGTAGAACAAGAAGCTTCAGCCCCAGATCAAAAGTAAACTCCAACTATCAAGTCTTACACAAGTCAGAAAGATCTATCTGCTGGGCGCAGTGGCACACATTTGTTAATCCCAGCTGAGACAGGAGGATCGAAAGTTCAAAGCCAGCCTCAGCAACTTAGCAGGCACTAAGCAACTCAGTGAGACTCTGTCTCTAAATAAAATACAAAATAAGGCTGGGGGTGTGGCTCAGTGGTTGAGTGCCCCTGAGTTCAATTCTCAGTTACCCCCACCTTCCCCCCCCCCAAAAAAAAAAGAAAGAAAGACCTATCTGATGCAAAGGGGAATGTGCTGCATTGTTTTCTTTTTTATTTCAAAATTTAAGCATCAACCAGTTGTACCTCATCAAAAATGTCTTCTTTCACAAAGACATAAAACTTTTACTGAGGGGTCTGGGGTTGTGGCTCACTGGTAGAGCACTTGCCTAGCATGTGCGAGGCCCTGGGTTCAATTCTCAGCATCACATACAAATAAATAAAAGAAAGGTATTGTGTCCAACTACAACTAAAAAATAAATATTAAAAAAACTTACTGAGACAAGATCTACAAGGACCAAATAAAAACTTAAAATGTCTCCCTTCCTGCTAATTTTTTTTCTATTTTAAAATCATGACCTATAACTTTCTTGAACTCCCCAAAACTCTTTTTTTACTAACATTTTCTATTTTTTAAAGTCAAATTGGAGAAAAATGCTGACTGAACAAAATCTGGTCTGACTGAATTTTTCAGAGATGGGCTTAGTGATTTTTTTTTTATAACGAGAGTGTGATAGAGAAACGTGAGATTTTAAATTTTATGTAGCTGACATACAGAGAAATGCGGCTACCCACTGAAGAAAAGTGAAAAAAAAATTGGTCCTTAAGGGTGGGAATTACAGACTCGCGCTTTCTCTATTACCCTGGTCTCTTTCCTCAGCAGTAATTAGAACCTTTCCATAATACCAGTTGTAGTAAGTACCCTCCCTTCTCATCATTACCTCCTGTCACAACTTCAGTGATTCTGGGCTCTGCAATCCAGTGACCTTACCAACTTTTCCTTTCTTGTGTCCCCTTCATTATTCTCTTCTCCCTTTTTAAAATTCATCCAGCCTCAGGTAACCATGTCTTTGCCTCTTTCACTGTAATTCAACCCGGGCTACATCCATTCTGCCTTGTGGGCACCTGGACCTTTGCTGAATGTGGTGGGTGAAAATTACATTGTTATGCTCCTGGTCTCACTTTAAAGTGGTGTTCATGAAACTCGTCTTGACCCTTAAAGCTCTTCCAAGCCATTTTCTTCTACTAGATTTCCTTTCCCACTCTCCTGGATAATTATGTTACACCTTCGATGTTCAAACCTCAAACTCTCTTTCCCATTCTAATTCTCAAGATCTGATTCTTATTTCACAGAGGAGACAGTCCATCAGAAGGACACTTCAGGTACCCCCCATCACTATATCCACCCGTTCGCAGCATCTGGACCACCTGCTCTGCCTTTCCCGTGGTCACTGTGGATGCATAATCACATACCTAAGGCCAGATCTTCTATCTGTGCACTAGACTTCATCCCCTTCTCAAATTCAAGAGCATTTCTACAGCAGTCCTCTTCTCTCTCTGTAGCAGCATCAATTTTCCTTTTATACTAGGTCACTACCAGCATTACGTAAATCTGCTGCTATTTTATCAATATTATTTTTAACTATACATTCAACCCCTTGTCATTCCCTACCCACTGTTCCCTTTAGAGCAAAATTCCTCAACGAGCAGTCCATTTGTACAGATTACAGTCCCTTTCCTACAATTCCCTCTTCTCATCAGGCTTTTTCACTCACCAAACCCATTATTGTCCAGGTCAGCAGTGACCTCCATGTTACTACATGGAATGGTCAGTTCTTATCTTACTTGTCCATCAAGGACATCTGATGGAGCTCCTCTTTGAACTGCTCACTTTAGTTGGGTTGCAGCACAGCACCCTCTGCTAGTGGAAATCAGCCATCCTACATCTGTTCCCTCCTCCACATGGATCCAATGTCCTAATGTTGGGATTCACAAGCCTCAATCTTTACGTTTCTTCTTGACCTACGCTTGTCCCCTAGGTCATCTCATCTGGGCTTATGGTTTTAAATACAGTGTTGAGAACAACTACATTTATATTTTTAGCTCTGACTTTTATCCTGAACACAAAGCACATATATCCAGTTGCCTTCTCAACAGCTCCACTTGGATGTCTGGGGAACTATTCTAATCTAACGTGTGCAAAGCTGAACACAAATTGTCAGTTTAAACCTATTTCCACACCTTTCCCCATTTTAGTTAGCAGCTATTTCTTCCTACAGTTATCTTTTCCTCCATTCCTGTCTCCAGCCTCTCCCACTATACAGATCCCATCCATTAACCAGTCCAGCTCAGCCACCTTTAAAATAAACCAGAATATAACTACTTCTCACCACTCCTCTCACCTTTGTCTTCATCACTCCACCTCATACTTGTTTCCCAGCTTCGTCCTTGAGCACCCACTTTTGGTCCTGCCTCAGGGTCTTGGCCCTGGCCTTTCCCTGTGCCCACGAGGCTGTAACATTTCCACATCTCTTCCTTCATCACCTCAAATCTTGATGCAAACATCATTTATGAGTGAAGCCATCACTGATTTCCCTTATTAAAACTGCAAATCTCACTTCTTTCACCAAACCTAATCCTATCCTTGCCTTAATTTTATTGATAAAAGACCAATTCCAAGTATACTGTTTATTTATTTATTGGTATTGGGTATTGAACTCAGGGGTACTTAATCACAGAGCCATATCCCTCACCCTTTTTTATTTTACATTTTGAGACAGGGTCTCACTAAGTGGCTTAAGGCCTCGTTAAGTTGCCAAGGTTGACTTTGAACTCATGATCCTCCTGATTCAGCGTCCTAAGCTGCTAATATTACAGGCATGCGCCACCATGCCTGGCCTGTTTATTTATTTAATTTAGGCTTTGACCACTAGACAATGCTCTCCAAAATAACTTCCTGTGATGATGTAAATGTTCAATATCTATATTGTCCAATGTGGCAGTTACTAGCTATGAGTGGATGTTGAGCATTTGAAATATATAGTTTAATTAGTTTAACTTGAAACCTAAATATCCACATGCAGCCAGTGGGGAGGTATCCTGTTAGAGAGCATAGTTTAAATACAAGCTGCGTGACAAGAGTGGTTTTGGACTGATGTCATTCCAGCACCTGCAATATCAAGCACACAGCAGGTGTCCAATGTATATCTGTGAATGAAATGAATCACTTTCTTTTCTTTCTGGTTTCATTTCCCTGGTTGAACTTTGCCTCCGCCCATGGTATTTGGTTTGTGAAAGAAACAAAGGTTACATTTCAGCTCCCATCACTCCTCAGTCCATTGTGCAAAGCAGAAACTACACTGACCCTGAGTAGGTAACTTTATTTTGCAGATAATCATCTCGTTGTTAGAATCTGCAGGTTTCTCTCTGCTCTCTACCACCACTGTCACCAGCAACATGAAAAGACAGGCAAGGATATGGGGAGAGAGGCTCAGACGTGGACGTGTTTTTCTATCTCTCTACTGTCACTGCTTTAACAATAAATGTACTTAGGGGTCCATGATTTTTGTTTGTTTTAATCCTTTACCCACTTGAAACCCTGCATAGACTCTCTAGACTTAGCTTCAGAAACAAAGGCCAGATATGAGAAGCAGCAAGTAATAGCCTGGGAGGGAGAAAAAAATTACATTTATGTAAGATAAACTTAAGCTCTTTAAACTCAACAGTAATTATCCTTAGAAAAGAAATCTCATCTCTCCACCCAGAAATAAATTTCATCAATCTTACATGGGGCACATTTAACAACAATATGAAAGACACAAAATCAGATACACCTTCCTGATAATTGTGAATTTATTTGTGTGTAATCAATCTCCCTTTTCCACTTTGTTCTGCCCCTTGTTATCCTTTCATCATGAGCGAACAGGCAAACAGGGACCCAAGTTTACCTCTTTCCATCTTTGTAGGACTGAGTTCAAGTTCTTCAGGGTAGATTGATGCTGTCCATATACAAAATGTTTTTCAAGGACAGAAAGAAACATTGTGGAAATAGAAGAGAGGAAGAGAGATTGCTTCTCCTTGTTTTCAAGGTTGGTTTCTAATGTAAACATAAATAGAAAAATGCATTTCACCAGGTCTAAAGTCAGATGTCTTGTGAATCCAGATCTAGCTCTTCCATAACTTGACTGTTTCTTATCATTTTTATGCTTCACTTTTCTCATATTTAAAATGGAGGTTCTACTAATATTGCTTATTTTACAGTGCTACTATAGAGATTAGATGGTAAATGTAACGTGCTTACTGTAGATTAAAATCATTTATTAAAAGTAGCTCTCTCTGCCCTAGATAGAGAATTTTAAGTCATTTGCATTAGTGGGTCTAAATATTACATTTTCTAGATGAAGACTGGAGATACCAATTTTTTAGACAAAGAATGTTTGATTGAGGACTAGTCTACATTTTTTAGCTGGTGTTTTTTTTCTAATAAAACACTCTCATGCTCATCATTTCCCCTTATTTCTTTCCACTTTTTTTTAAGAGAGAGAGAGGAGAGAGAGAGAGAGAGACTTTTTTAATATTTATTTTTTAGTTTTCAGCGGACACAACATCTTTGTTTGTATGTGGTGCTGAGGATTGAACCCTGGCCACACGCATGCCAGGTGAGCGCGTTACCACTTGAGCCACATCCCCAGCCCCTTTCCACTTTTCTTGATGGTCACATGGGAGTAAAAGGAGTAAGTAGACCTAGGAGAATTAGAGGTGGAAATAGTAGTTTTAGTTGCAAATAAGAATTTACTTATTCTGCTTTTCAAGTTTTTTCTTCATCTGCATGGGAGGCATCAAATAGATCAGCTGGAAACTCTCTACCCACCCTCAGAGGGCATGATCCATTCACCCACAGTTCTTTCAGACTCAGGGCAAGGGTATCTCTGTCCTAGGAGAAGGATGACTGTAGCTGACCTTGGATAAATAGACAGGCTAGTGAAGGAGTTTTCAACTTCCAGCTAATAAAACTTTTAAATATTTGGTGATCCACTCTACTGGGATTGAGAGTTGATTGCAATCGCCTTTCCTCTTGCTAAATACCTGAACCCTCTGGAGGCAGTCACACTAGGAGCTAAGACCCCAGGCACACTGGAAAGAATAAGCAGTCAGACTACCAACATCCTTAGGCTGTGACTTTGGCCTGGTACTTGCTAGCTATTAAGTTTGGTACTCAATGATTTACTCTTCAAGTGCCTGCAGTAGTGTCCTTTCCTAATTGCTGATCTCATTTTGCACCCTAGTGCCAAATGGTCCCCTGGAGACTACTGAGTAAAACAACAGGAAAAGTTCCAATAACCATCACAGATCCTTAATAAAATGCAGCTTTTAAAGTAGACGACCTTCCTGGAACCATCCCAAGAAGCCCAACACTCCTATTTTCTTTAGGCACTTCATGTGCCTGTCAGTTACTGAAATTAGCTCCATTTAATAAATGATTCCCTCCGCTGGCTACTTGAGCAATAAAATGGTTTTAGGGACTCTTATGTGTGCCTTATTTAGACAATTACCCTAAAACAGGAAGGAAATATTTTGCCTAAGGACAGTGCTATGGGGAGAAATTTTTGACTAAAAATAGCAACATTTGAGAAAACTGTTTATGGTAGATCTAGAAAACTGCAAATAAATGAAGAGAACAGGCAACCCATTTGAATCTGAGATAAGAGTCTAAATGTGACTGTTGGATTTTATATAGTCCACAAATATGTGCTATGAAATCCTGATCAGAGAGATTTGCCAAAATAGCCTACGTGGTTTGAGTTATATATGGGTGGCCAAATAAATCCTGAGAACATTACCTGGGCCTAATTGTCAGCCTCTCTGGGATCACCTTTGTCTTTTCATGACCTTTTCCACTCGATCTTCTGTCCTTTTGTTTTTTTAATCTTCATTTAGTTTATATCATGGTACTATAAAATAAATTTCTATACTATGGTTCAAAAATAACTTTTAATGACTTAACATAGTACATTTTCTCACTGTATATTTTACATATTTTCTTTTTAAAAAAGGTAATCTAACACAACAGATATGGTAAAATCCCAGTCACACATAGGAATGTTTCCTCAGATTTATTCTTTGTTTTTATCTTGAGCAACATGAAGACTCTTGCTTTTTCTATATGGAAACCTTTGAGATGTCTACAGAAGTGCTTCCTAAATGAACTTTAATATGTAGTAGATAACATTAGTCTGTGTATATCAGCCACTATGCTTGGCTGGCTAGACTGACTCCCTGTTATAAAGAGGTCTGAGAGGTTCACTCCATTGGCAGACAAGATCTCCCAAACTCTTGACTCAGGTATTGCAGCTTTGGTTAACTTAACTATCCGTTATTACTTCAGTTGTCATCTGTAAGTCAACTTGAAGCATTTAAAACTCAGAGGGCTGCATGCTGATATCACAATGCAGTCCTAGATCTGTTTAGCTTCCATGTGTAAGAGCATTAGGCTGTGTGTGCATCTGACTTGTTGTAGTCCAGAGATGTTGAAGTTCATGAACATGTTAAGATTATCTAATGCTGCCTAACATTTGTCAAGTGTTTGCTCTTTTTAAATGGGCCATGTTATTTAATTGCTAGAAATCTATGCAATAGATAGTTTTATTTTCATATGAGGATATTAAGTTTCCTTAAACGGTAAAGTAAGTTTCCCATGGTTACACTATTAGAAATCTTTCATAACCAAGTCCTAGGAAGTCATACTACAGAGTTTGCTTTTTAGAATCACTGCTTAAACCACATGGCAGGCTGGTTATGATTTATTTTTCTCTTTTAATAATAATACACATGGTACGACAAGAATGCTTATTATGAAAATAAATTGAATATATATATATATATATATATATATATATATATACCCATGTACAAAATTTTCAAGTAAAAGAAGAATGAAAACTTAACTTTATAGAACTTATTTGATTATTTGATTTTTTTTTAGAATAGCAATCATTCAAAAAATGAATTCAATAAATTTGGTGTCTGGACAATGGGTGAGATGATGGTTTGGCTCCTGGGGATACATGGTAGTCAAAGGAATACTATAGCTTTAAGTAGCATAGTTTTAGCAAACAGATTAGGGAAGGGGGTGGAGGATAACAAGGTGGGTGCACTGGTCAGGAAAGTGACTTCTGAGCTGAGAAGATAGTCAGGTAACACTGAAGGAAGGAGGGTTCCAGAGAGAAGACAGAGGATCTTCCTGTGTAAAGACTCTGAGATGATCCTGATCTGTTTGGAGAGATGGAAAGACTTGCAAAGCGGAAGCACAGTGAACAAAGGAAGGGCAGAGAAGAATAGCATGATGTGGAGACTGAAGAAAGGACACGTGTGTTAAAGTATGCATACTGGATTGTAGCTACAAGAAAGGCAAAGAGGGTCATCTGTCTCAGATGGCCAGTAAAACAATAATGCAGTAAAACAATTTCTGCAATAAATATTTTCTCCAGTAGACAGACATTTTTTATCTCGGTAGAGAAAAGAGGAAAACAACAGGGAATAAAGGCCTTATTTATAGATTGTATTAATATATATGAAAAAAAAACAAGTCATTCCTGAAAAAAGGTTAAGTATCACAAAACATGTACTAATCAAAGCAGAGATTTCCAAGTTCATAACTTCAAGTTCATGACTCTAGCTATTTCTGCTTCTCTTCCTTTATTAAATAAACACCTATTTTGCCAGGTGACTCCCTTAGATTTAAAAAAAATCCATGCTTTAAAAATCTAAAGAAGCCAGGCATGGTGGTGCACACCTATAATCCCAGCTACTTGGTGAAGGATCACAAATTTGAAGGCAGCCTGGGCAACTTAGTAAGACCATGTCCCTAAGTCAGAAAAATAAAACACAAATCTTAAGAGATAATAGAAGAGAAATAAAAGCTTGTAATCCAACTCAAATCCATCTCACAGGATGAGATGCTACTAAGATCTGAGATTGGGGTGAAGGTGGGAGATTGGATGAGGATGCTTCTTTAAATGCACCCCTCTCTCCTTCAGTGTCACTTGACTATCTTCTCAGATCAGATTTTGCCTTCTCAAGTCACCTTTCCTGAAGAGTGGGCCCACTCCCTAGTCATTCTCCATTCCCTTCCTTAATCTGTTTACTAAAACTATGCTACTTAAAGCTACAGTGTGCCTTTGACTACCATGTATCCCAGGGGCCAAACCATGATCTCACCCATTGTCCAGAATCCAAATTTACAGAATTCATTTACTGAATAATTATTATCCTTAAAAAATCAAATGACCTAATTTAAGATGCATTTATGTTTTATAAAGTTAATGTATATTTTTTCTTTTACTTGAAAATTTGGCGCATGATTATTTCTTTAAGATATTTTCAGGCTGACTGGGAGTTGTTTTGCTGTGGCTCAGCTTTTGAGCCACATCTTCAGTAAGATAATATCGAGACATTTTGTGACTGGAGTATCACCATTCTAGTCACTTCCAAATGGTTTTGTGCATTTTATTTAATTTTTAAGCATATTCATTATTCAGTTAGTTTATGGGTAAGAAATTAGAACAAAAATTTGTGAGGATCAATCCCATTTGGTAGAGTAGACATGGATCACAGGTAACTCTGAACACATAGCTTTGATTTTTTTTGTAAAATTTGAGTCCATTGCATTCTGATCAACCTTGTGCTGCTCTGTAACCTTGTAGTTCTCTTTCTTCTGTGTTGAAGAGCTCATCTTCCTATTGTCTAGGTTCCTGAAGCAGCTTCTTCTTAAATTGAATAAACATCAGTGAGGTGTTTTTTTGTTTTTTGTTTTTCACATTGATGATATCAATTTTGATGTCATTGTGATGACAAATTTCTGGTGTGTTCTACCTGGAAGTGCTCAGTTGAGGAAAAGAGTTCCAGGCACGGGTAGTAAGCTACTGCTTAGCTGCTTCAGGAAAATCACTGTCTTGCCTCTGTGGCACTCAGAATGGATGCCTAGGCAGGTCCCAGGGGCCATGCTAGCTCCTAGTCTCCTCCACATACTGTGGACCGACAGATTTGTTGCTATGACTCAACTGCTTTTGAGGTACATTTTCAGTAAGACAATCTAGGCATTCTTTTGACTCGGGTACTGCCATTCTAGTCACTATCAAACAATTTTCTCTAAGTAGCAAGAATCTTTTCTTTTTTCAATTTTGGATTTAGTATCTGAGTACTTCTACTGTACATGACCTTTCTGAGATATGGAACTGATCAAGAGTATCTGCCAATTCCTCTGAGGAAGACAGGCTTTCCACTGCAGGGAGGTGTCCCTTTCTTGGCCTCACTTGCCTTGACATTCCTCTTTCTAACTTTGTCACTGGCAATGGTCTCCTTGGCTTCATCAGTCTTTTCAGTATTTGCCTTTTCTTATCCACCATCTTGCAAGATGGGAAAGAACAAAGTCTTGTATTTTTAGAATAACTTGGAAGAAAATTATACATTTCTATCATGTCACATTTCATGTTGTATATTGAAAATGCATCCAATTTTGAGATCAAGAGAAAGTTCATTTCTACAGAGTTCTGTCTACCAAGGGATCAAGCAAAGTTTATGGTACTCTACCAATAAGAATTTACTAGGGCCATGAGAAAGTGGAAAGTTTATGGAGGTGAGTCTTGGTTGAAACTACCTGTGGGAAATATTGGGAAGAGGAGGCTGAATACCTAGCACTCTCGAGAATCATAAGAACTGATCTATGAGAATGGCTGCATTTCCTGGTGACTTGCCTGTGGCACTGAGCCCCAGTGTCACATGAGATAAACCTGGAGGGTCTGTTGGAAAAGAGCTAGGGAGAGGAAGAGTTACGTGGAAATCCAGCCATCTTCCTATGAAAACCAATTAAATATTTAAAATGTTTAAAAATATCTAAAAATATACAAATATATTAATCACTTTGATATTTTACTACTAATTTTCATTCATAATTATAAAAGCATTTTGACATATGAATTCTGACCCTAGCTAATATGTATGAAAACAACAGTATCCCTAAATGACATGTGTATCTTATCATTGATATCTTATTCTTTGTAGAATGTCACATTTTGCAAAGCATTTCCGGAAGTCCATTACCTCATTTGATACTCATAAAGGCGCTATATTTAGCCAAATAGATGTAATTGGTATTATTTCTATTTAATAGAGAACATCAAGGCACAGAAGGGTGAGTTAGTTATTTACCAATTAGACCCAAATCAATCAAATCAAAATCCTGTGTCCCTCCTTCCTCAAACTAGCCCAGTGGTTTTCAAAGTGTGGCCCTAGTCAAGAGTCTCAGCAACACCTGGGAACTTGGAAATGCAAATTGCAGGCTCCAGTCCAGACCTAAGAAATTAGAAGTTCTGGGAGTGGGCCCAGGACACCTAATTAGTCCTCCAGGCTATGCTGGTCCCTGATAGTTTGAAACCACTATTCTAGCCTACAGTGACTCTGCAACCCACAAGAGTAGTGTAAGGAGAATTTCCTTTGGGAGCAAGGAACACATTCATTTCTCAAAATTTCCATGATTACTTTATCAGTCATGCACATGTTGGTAGACAATTCATGGTCACACAGCTGTGGCCCTTTGGCTTACACTATTGGCACTATAACATTACTTCACAAATTGTTTGATTCTTTCTTCTTTTTTTTTTTTTGTATTGGTTTGATTTATGAGATGAGTCAGAAACCATTTTCTTTTATAAAATCATAATAGTCAGAGCCTATGGTCATCAAAGTTTAAGGCCAAGGAAAAAACATCTTTGTGCTAAAATCAAACTAATAATATTTCTGTTGTTTGTGTTTTAACTAATTTATGCTTTCTTAAGTTTTTTTCAATTAAAAGAACTTTAGAAAGAAAATATAAAATGGAGGGCTGGGGTTGGGACTCAGAGGTAGAGCACTCACCTAGCATGCATAAGGCACTGGGTTCAATCCACAGCATAACATTAAAAATATAAAGATATTGTGTCTACCTATAACTAAAAAGTAAATATAAAAAATATAAAATGGAAATCAGAACTATAGTTTTATTATGGCCTCTGACTAGGATTTTTAAAAACATCTCAAGGAATAAAGTACTGTATTTCACTGAATCTAAGATTACATCAATTGGAGCACTAATTAATTGTGTGAACATTATTTTATATACTGCTCGTGAGTTAGGAAAACACGGCCAATCTAACAATGAAGTACCATCAGGCATAAGTGGCAACCAAATTTTTAGACATGTTAAAATATGAAAAAGTACATCTTAGAATTAATAAAATACATTCCACAATTTAATGTGCAGCTTCAGCTGCTATCATCCTGCAGGGCTAATTTTGCTTTTGTATTTTCTTTCCATAAGCAATGTTTACCAGGTCTCTGTTATGGCACAGTTAGAGTAATTTTGCTCTTCAAAGGTAAGCAGCACAATCCTAGCCTAAGTATTGTTTTATCACATCAGTAACTAAGTACTGCAGATGGAAAATATTCTTCTATAATTTGGTTTCTAAGTTGTCATATGGTGTAAGAAAGCAGGTAATGGAGAGAGAAAATGGAGGAAAGATAATAGTAAAATATGAAGAACTCAATCACTTGAATAGATCTTTTGGTTGTCACTTACAAATGAAATTATTCTAAAACCTAAGATAGGTTATGTTTTATATGCTGACATTTTTCTTTCTTAATTAGCTGTTTCTCATTATGTTAGTAGTTAAATACATATAAGTGAACTATGTTGCATAAATTCATAAATGTTTTGCAGATCCACTCCCCGCTTTTTAGCATGAGCTATGTACTTGCTGGAGAATATAACTAATGACATACTGATGCATGGGAATTTTGAGCCAGAATCAGATCCTGACTGTCACATAGAATACTCCACATAAAATAAGAAATACAGCCTCTACCAACTGGTAATATGCTAGAAAAGCTCTGCTTGTATTTTGATTTGGAGAATTTAATTCAAATAAGAAAATCATTACCAGGAAATTTTCTATATTTTCAAAATTTAGAATAAACTTCTATAGTAATTAAAAGCTCTACTCACTTATTTGGGATATTTTTAGTAACTCTAAACCTGGTTGAAAAGATATGAAGGTGAAGATCAAGAACAGGAGATCAAACTGTGGTTCTGTTCTTCTTCAAGCTCTGTAACTTGAGCAAGGTAGTTAATTTTTTTTAATTAGAAATTTAATGGCTATTAAAACCTCTTTAATAATTTCTGGGTAATAAAATCCAGTAAAATAATAATAATAATAATAGAAATAGAAATAGAAATAGAAATAGAAATACATTCTTAGTATTACCTTGCTTAATCATAAAACTGAAATTAGATAATAGAGAGAAATACTGTGCAAAGTGCCTAGCATAAAGTAAAAGCTCAAATGTTTCTATTAGTTTTTATTATTCTATCATCAATAACAACACTAATGGGGTGAAATTAATGTTTTCTGATCAACCAAGAAAATAGTTTTCAAGAGGTTGTGATCATTCTAAGGGCCCAGGTCCAAATTATGACATTGGAATTGTCCTCTTGACTTGTTTTTTTGGATAGTTTGTTATTAGTACATAGCACACTATTGACTTTTATATGTTAATACTGTATACTCCAACTTTACTGTATTCATTTATTGGTTCTAACAGTTTTTATTGGATTCTTTGGCATTTTCTATATATGACATCATGTCATCTGCTAATAGAGATAATTTCACTACTTTCTTTTTGATTTAGATGCTTTTATTTATTTTTCTTATCTTATTTCTCTGGTTATAACTTCCAGAAGAGTGGGCATCCTTGTCATGCTCCTGATCTTAGAGGAAAACCTTCCCACTTTTCACCATTGAGTATGGTATTATATATATGTTTTTCATGGATGGTCTTAATTGCATTGAGGTACATTCCTTCTATACCTAGTTCCTTAGAAGTTTTAATCATGAAAAGATGCTGAATTTTGTTGAATGCCTTTTCTGCATCTATTGAGGTGATCATATGATTTTTGTCCTTTATTCTGTTAAAATGGTGTATTTATTACACTTATTAATTCCCTATATTGAACTATCCTTGCATTCCATTAATAAATCTCACTTGATTACATAGTGAATGATCCTTTTAATGTGATATTGAATTAGGTTTGGTAGTGTTTTGTTAAGATTTTTTTCTGATTTAATTGTGTTTATCATTCTTAAGCATGTTTATTTTATATAGCTCAATTATTAAAAAATATGACTGGATAATTTATTCTATATCAGCATATTAAAAATGTTAAGCATAAAGCACACCTCCATATGCCAAAACAAGATACAGAGTTTTAGGAAGCAATGACTGAGATATCCTCATTGTAAAATAATAAATCCTTTATTTTCTTTTAAAAGAACTGACATTTATTCCAATGGAACTGGAATTATACAAAGTAGGCACACTTACAGGTATAGAAATATGAAATGAAGGCACTTCTGTAACTAAACTGACTTTTAATTGAACGGACAATACAATTATATTTACCTAGAATTCTGTGTTGCTTCCTGGGATTTCTGGCCATCCTCCAAGTTTTGTTCAATTAAGAACCTAAAGTATCTTCCAACAATATTTGTGGCGTATATTTTGTATTCAAAGACACTATATAAATGCCCAGACTTTTATTGAATTCTAGAACTGTCAAAATGATATTGAAAATAAAATTAAAGCTATTAATTCATAATATTTAATCATTTATTCCTTGTGTAATAGGAATAATTGTCATCTCTCTACTCTCTATCCCATTTCTTTATGATTAAGAAACGAATTTGATTACAAAGTTAGTGAGGGACAAAATTGAGACTTGAACATAGATCTCTGACAACCAAATAAGCTCTTCTATACTCTAATTCTTCATGCCTACTTCAAGTTTAATATTTTAAGGATTCAATAATATCCCACTACCATGCTTTTCTGAGCAGGAATGAAATGAGTTTATCTCACCAATTAGAATGTAGCAGGTGTTAACAGCTGGACTAGACACGCTTATCTAAGGCCACTGTTATAAAGGGTAAATCATTACTTCCCCATTTAATCCTTATAGTCTTTTCCATATAATTTCTATTAAAGGAACATATTGAACAAGTCTTATGTTAGGAACAATTTACAGAAATATGAGTGTGTGGTAATTAAAATAGTATAAGAGAGATGAATATGTGATCCAAAACAAACAAACAAAAAATAGAAGAGGAGGAGGAAAAGGAGGAAGAAAAAGAGGAGGAAGAGATGGGGGAGTAGCAATGATTAAAAAATAATAATAAAGAAATCCTAATTCATATAACATTAAACATAACAGGAGCATCTATATGTTAGCATTCTTCCTTTAAAATATGCTGTGTACCAGGCCTTGGGCTGATTTCCAAAAATACAGTGCAGATGTACAAAGAAGGTTTAATATGATGGCAGAATGCTTGGAATTATCAATGCTGCCATGACATTCCCCAGCTTTCAACCCAACCTAAAAGCACAGAAACAGACAAGGCTTCAGGCTGACCCTTCATGAAGAGTTATCTGTTAGGTGTCTTCTAGACACTCTTTTCTCCACACTCATTTGCTGTGGTTTGATACTGGCATTCTATTATGAGAAGATAAGACATCAATTCCCTAGTTATAGATCAATAGTAAAAAATACAGCTGCCAAAGAGACACATCACATTAGCTGAAATACATTTGCTTTTAAAAAAGTATAATCATACAATAAATAAAATACAAAAGTAAACGTAATCAGGTTCTTTATAGATTTTAATAATGAGAAAATTAGAGATGTAGGACAGCCACTGGCAATTTAAAGTAGATATAGATTCACTGGTGAGAAAAAGAGAGAAAAAATAAGTCAATGTCACAAAAATGCACTTTGTGTAAATGGACATAGCTCAATCAATATTCAACTGCTTGGACAAATTATACATGTAGATAGAAGGCAGTTGAGTTGCATACCTTATATATATATATATATATATATATATATATATATATATATATATACACACAC
>NW_025999905.1:10984671-11001557 GCF_001458135.2 Marmota marmota marmota | reverse complement strand
ACACACACACACACACACACACAGAGGATGAAGCCTATACATCATTATTAACAGTTGGCATAGACCAACTTAGCCTTATATTTTGATAAAACTTGTGTCTTGGCATTCATTTGTAGACTGAATTAGCACCTAACTTTTTAGAAACTTGTGTTTAGGACTGGTTAATCAGAGAATTTCTGTATTTACCCCAGGATAACTCATAGCAAAGCTTGAATTCATTTAGCAATTATAGGAGGATTACCAAAAGGAGTAACTCTCTGTCAAAGAGAAGACAGTAATTCAAGACTCTAAGATATGCTATTTGATTTTTTCCTCCAACTAGTATTTCTGAAAAAAACTATGTATTCTCCAAGGGAAATGATTTATATTTCAGACTATAAACTATTTACTAAAGGAACATATTTTATATAAAAGGAACCTATTTTTATGAGACACTATCATAATACAAGGACTTTTGCATTATCCCAAAGCCAGAAAAAGTTCTATCCACATGATAAAAGCAATTTGTACACAGGAATTGACTTCATATACCAAAGAAAGTAGAATGCATTCATGTGTTAAATCGAAGAAAAAAAATATATCTTGTTATAAAATGAATTTGAACTACAATGGTAGAGTGTCCTTGGGTTCAATCTGCAATACTGGGGAGGGGGATAAAATAAAAATAAAAATTGCTGGGTGTGGTGTTGTACTCCTTTAATCCCAGTGAGACCAAGGGAGGAGGATGGTATATTCAAATTCAGCCCCAGCAATTTATCAAGACCGTGTCTCAAAATAAAAAAATTAAAAAATAGGAAGTGCTAGGAAGTGATATTGGCCTAATTATATTGTCACATTTTGTACTGTGTGCATGTATGAATATGTAACAATAAATCCCATCAGTATGTACAACTATAACATGACAATAAAAATGTGAGAATAAATATTTTTTTAAAAAATGATGTTGAACTAATGAACCTAGTCTGTTCTTTTTTGTTTAAGTTGACAATACTAGAAAGCCAGTGGGGACTGCAATATGGTGAATCGATGTTATTGTTTGAACCTGGTACTGAGTTGTCATGGAATCTTGTTGTTTTTTTTTAAATTTATTTTTTAGTTGTAGTTGGACACAGTACTTTTTATTTTATTTATTTATTTATTTTTATGTGGTGCTGAGGATCAAACCCAGTTCCTCAAACATGCTAGGTGAGTGCTCTATCATTGAGCCACAACCCCAGCCCTGGATTCTCCTCAAACTATAACCTGAAGACAATTCTATCTGAACCAGTGTATTTAAAATGATAAACTGATACCTTCAAGATAATTCTTACACTGGGCTTAGGGCAAGAAATAAAGCTACTTATTCCTTGAAGGTTGGAACTTAAGCCTGGTCCTTAAACACAAGAGAGGGAGGATGGAAAACGCACTAGTCACAAATCCATTGAATTTTAACCACGTCTAAATTCAGGCTGGGACTTTTGACATATACCTACCTTTCTGTTTTGTTTTTCTTTTTATTTATTTTTTAGATTGCTAACTAGATGTATAAAATAAACAAAAAGTTCTGCTGTTTTACTTGCCCTCTCTTTTTCTTTTGGAGATATTAAAAAATTATTTTAAAAGATTGATTCAAGGTGCTAAAAAAATAAGACTTAAGTATGTCTGACATAATAGCCTCAAAATAACTCTCTAACATTATTCAGTGTTCTACTAGGAACACAGATGAATGTGGCCAGAATCCAAAAAGTTTAGGAGAGGAATTTGCTTTTGTATCTTATACCTACTTTTTTATGTGAGTTTTTTTAGCTCATTTCTAACTTCATTTTGGGACTCCCTGCAAATGGAGGTGATTTCTGCCTTGGGACAACAGGAGCCCAGTTTTAATTGCCTGTCCTGAACTTTCAGACTAAAGTAAGAGCCTGGTGGTTAGGAAGCAAACAAAGAAAGCCAATGGTGAACCACTGGGGGATAACTGCAGAGCTGCCCATAAACCCCGGCTTCTACCCTGTTAGTGTGGCAGCCTTACTAGAAAATAGCGCCAGCAAACTAAAGCCTACAGGAGATGATATATACAGCTGCCCAGCAGTGAGGCTCTGTTGTTAGTGTCTATCACAGTCCCTGATAGTAAAGATAAGGGTCTTGGGCATGAATTTGGCCACTGTAAAGTGTGCATGCAAATTCTCTACTAACATGCAGTTGATAAAATGATTTTGTCTTTAATGGAAAAATCTAGTAAATGCATCAAGCAATTTCATCTAAGTACAAATTCAGGAAAAGCATTTTGGTTTTAACCCCAGCTATTTCAGATGATAAAAAAAAATTAGTTTCCTTATCTATGAAACATGTGAATTGGTTTGGACTGCCTCTCCTATAATCTCTTTGGAGTCTAAGATCCTCTCTCCTTGTTGAGTATCTATGCCTTATCAATAGGCAAATATTCAACAAATGGGCAATTGTTACATCACCTAAAACCTGCATCTGTTTGTTTTTCTTTTCTTTTTTTAACTTTTTATTTGTTTATTTATTTATTTATCTTTTAATGTGGTGTCGAGGATCAAACCCAGTGCCTCACACATGCTAGGCAAGTGCTCTGCCACTGAGCCACAACCCTAGCCTATCTATTTGCTTTTCTTAAGAAACAGGCACCCAACAAAAAAAGTGTATGGTTTCTGGCGTAGAAAAGATATTCAAGGGAAGAAATAGATATAAAGGGGTTAGAGGTGGGGGGAGAGGGTAAAGATTATATTCAGATTTACTCTGGGACAGAAAGCAATGAAGAGCTCTCCCCAAATGCATAACAATGCAAATGGATTGAAAAAAAGGTTTTATTGCATTCTTCTTGTTATTATTTGGCCTTTAAGTGTCTTCCAAGATTCCCATGTGGTAAATAAAGACTTAGTCCTCAGCTTGGTGCAATTGAGAAGTGGTGGAAACCTTACGAGCTGGGGACCAGTAGGAGATCCTTAGGTCAATGGAAGCATGCCCTTGAAAGGAACTGTAGCACCCTGTTTCTGTCTTCTCTCTTTTGTTAGCTGGCCATGAGGTGAACAGTTTTGCTTTGTCACACACTTTTCATCATGATGTACTGCCTCAGCAAAGACCCCAAAGCAACAGGTTAACCAACCAACCACACTGTCAGCCAAAATAAACCTTTCTTCTGTAAGTTGATTATCTCAGGTATTTTGTTACAGTAATGGAAAGCTGATTAACATGATACTGAAACTAAAAGTGGTAGAGTGGTAGAACTCATATTTCTTACATTCATAACCAAAAAAAAAAAAAAAAAACATGCTACTACTACTTTCTATTCTACCTTTCAAGATGACATTTGAGATTTGAACTAGATTTGGCAAAAAAAAAAAAAAATGAGCAAACAAAAAGATTAATCCCTTCCAGCTAGTTTTCAGAAATGGACATGTTACAACTTCCCCCTTGGCAGGGAAAAAGTCCTGAAAGATTACCATTCCTCTCCCCTGAGAGATATTTTTGGATCCAATGGCAAGGAGCACCTTTTATAGATTTCTTTCTTTGCTTTCCATGTGTTTTGTATTGTTTGGGTTTTTTCTTAATTTGGGGTACTTTATTTATTTTTATTTTTTTAAATTTAAACTAAACTATTCACCAGTTTTAACCCAAGTGAGTTTTATCTTCAATTCAAAACTGACATCTACTTGAGTTGAATTCCATGAACAACAACAAAAAAGGATCATAAAGATAGATTTGACATAAGCAAACACCTCTTTATTGAATTTTAGCAAAATTATGCATTATTATGTTTTTTTGTCTTTGTGGAGTTGCCTGTTTTAATATGTTTTCAATAGACAACAAGGCACCAAGAACTCTGAGTAAATAATAGATGTTAAAAATAGCTACTACCTAACAATGTTACTGGAATAATTAGAGTACAGAAAACTCTCTCACATGAGCAGCCAACTAAAAACAAAGGTTGGCATGATGCTGTTTCTTTGGTTCTTTTCAAATTAATACAGCACACTTGTTCCAAACTCATCTCTCCCACTTAAAACTATTTGGGTTGTTTTTGTTTTGTTTGATTTTCAGCTCTCCCTAAAATATACAATAGTGGTTCCTATTCTTTGTGTAATTTTACATTTTTTCTTTTATAGATACCTATCCTGCCAGCATACATTTATATGCATGAACTATACATATGCCTTACTTTCACACCCAGAGCAAGGAAATTTCTTTCTTAAAGAAAGCCTCATTTCTAGCCAAATTCCATTGAATTGTGTTATTTAAATGTAATATAACACCAAAATTCATTTCTTGGTTTGGTGTCTGGTTACTACAGAACACAGACAAAAAGTTCAGCTTTGCAACACAAGCGAACACTAGTAGAGACTCCGAGAATTTTTCATAGACCACACAGAGCCTGTGAGCAAGGAGACTACTACACTTTTGCCTTTGAACCTGGAAGGGCATAACACTATTGAAAAATAGCTATCTCCACACCATGTACAAGGAAACAAAGACAAAGACTTCCATTCTTCTTGCAGAAAAAAACCCAGTAGCTCTTCCAGCATATTTTAAACAGAAGCCCTATCACTTCTGTCTTTAAATGAAAAATGGGACTCCTGAAAGGTATAAAGGTCCTGACATGTCCCACCAAGTTCACTAAAAAAACCATTCAACTTTGTTTTCCTTAAAGGCCAGTTTTCACTGAGACATGAATCTGACAGAGCAATAAACACCATTTGAATCATTTTGGTGCAGTAAATCACCAAAATTTACTGGACTTGTGTGAAACATATTGTCTTTCCAAAATCCTAAAAGATGTTATGATAGCATAGCATTTCATAAAGTCCTGAATGAGAGACTTACACTTTGCTGTCACCTTGTACCCCCCCAGAGGAGGGGTGTGGCCTTCTAATGCATCAAATCCAGCGGAAACCAGGACCATGTCTGGATCAAACTCTTTGGCCACAGGCATCAGGACAGTCCTGCACAGTAAAAAGGCAATAGTCACACATGGGAAATGCACATACTTTTAAAATTGTTTCAGTGAAAACAACTTGGCACAACTTTCAGAACTTCCCGGGAATAAAGAAAATGGGTAAAGAAAACACCATTTGAATGGATCAAAAACACATCATTTCCTTAATACTGCATCACTATTATTTTTGCATTCCAATTCAGCCTTTTCTCTTTCATCTTTTTTTCTCAGAATTGAATATACACACATAGACACACACCCGCATTCTGCAGGTACATTCTAAAACCCATCATATTACATGCACATCTGTAGCTGTTTTATCCTACTGCCTATTAAAAAAAAAAAAAAAAGCCTTCTTCTTCCAAGGGAGTGACTAATGTTTTACAGAGGAAAATCGAAGCTTTAGCAAAAACCTAGCTTGCTCTAGTTAGTGGGAACTTGGTGTAAATTTGAACTATAAATTTCTTTTGGGAAAAAGTTTGCTTTCCTGACTTTTTTTTTTTTAAGAAATATTTTAAAATATTTGTCATGGTAGGGGGTGACTCTTACAAAGGAAAAACACAAAATTCCTTAATAGAATCCAGACTATAATGTTAAGTGAGTCCAAGGTCAGACACACCAGGAATGTGGCAGCTCATCCATGACAGCAGCCCCTGCTGGCCCCACTCAGACACATCAGCACTTACCTCTCCAACCTTCTCAGAGCCCCCAACCCTCTCTCATCAGTGTCAGTTTTGAGGAAGAATGATGAGTGCATGCCACAGGACTTGATGAATTTTTTTTTAAAAAAGTCACCCAGGCCTGAGACCAGCGTACCAATGTACAAATTCAAAGACTTTAATAAAATGGGAGCAAATGCACACTATCATGATTTTAAAAGGAATATGTTCTCTACAGTGTGTTTCTGAAAAATATCTAAGACAAATATTAAAGTGGTTTTTCTTGAGCAGTGGAATAATTCTTTTAATTTTTGTGTGTGTAAATTTCCCAGATTTTCTACAATGATCATATATTAATTTTACATTTAAAAATAAATTTCATGTCATAAGTGAGAAGTTGTTAAACTTAGAAAATAAAAAATGATGTAAATAAACTTTATCTAGAGATGTAAATTAATTAAATATTTTAATAACTTTACCACGATCATGCAAATTTTATCCTTCGAGCTTATAAATGTACATGTTAGATGATTTCCATGGTATTCCTTCCAATAATTGGAAAACCACATAAAACTGGATAGCCCATCAGTGAAACTTGTAAAACCTTAATGTTATTTACTATGTACAATTAAATTCATTATTTTTTTCAATAAAATTAAGAATTTCTACTATAGCTCTATTGTTTGAAGAGATATATTGGATCCTTTCCCTCGCCAATAACATCAGCTCTTACATTGTAAAAAGTGTCACATATAACTAATTCACTATTTGTCATATGAACAAAATAGCCATGTGTTGTTGAGATACTGGAGCAAGTTTTCTCAATGAAGCAAGAATGTTTTATCAAAACTCTACTTAGTTTTATTAATCCTAGGTACTTTCTTGAAGAACAAATAATTTGGTTTTTGTCTTAAGCAAATAACACCTTTGTTGGATCATTCCTGCATTCACACACATAAGGGTTTTACAATTTCACACAGGTTTTCAAAATGTTCCATCTCACAGGACTAATCCTATACATCTGAAGTCACTCAAGAAAATGACAAAAATTTTTGAAAAAAAAATGACAGAAATTTTTGGAAAAAAAACACATTATCTTATAGACTCCTTTCACATAAAATAATACATGCTTACAATTGTAGTTTGTTGAATAGTAGTATGTTGAATGAATTAGTTGTGCATGATTAGAACAGAGCAGTGTGATATTATACTCAAAAATATGCTGTTAATTATGTACTAACCTATATGGCAACAGATGTTCATAGATGGTGATGATGGTGAAGGTTTACTCGTTCATTTTTAGCAAACACATATTGAGTACCTATTATGTTCCAAACACTGTTTTGGCTTAAAGATGTGCTGAATTTTGAACTGAATCTTATTATATTTTCCTATTGCTGACCTTAAACTCTTTCTTGACACCCCCCCCCCCGAAACTGATATAATGAAGACACCACAGATCTCTTCATTTTTGCAATTATTTAACAAATGTACATGGACCTGTTTGCATTCTTCTATTTATGACAGTCTGGATTGACATTTATTCAAAGAATCTAGGGTATCTATCTGTTAATGGTTTGAATATCTTTTCCAAAACTCATGTTGAAATTTGGTGGCTATTGTAAGAGTATTGGCAGGGGCTCTAAGAAATTAATCATTAGGAATTAATGAATTCATGCCAGCATTATGGGCCTGGACTCTGACAAAATGATGTTCTCCTGTTCTATTTTGTTTTTTCCCTCTCTCTTTTCCCACTTGCCTTTCCACCATGTTAGGACAGCATGTAGGCCCTGGCCAGACACTAACTAGCACCAAAGTCTTGAACTTCCTAGCCTCCAGAAACATCAATCAAATAATTTTCTGTTTAATATCAATGACCTTGTTTCAGATACTCTGTTACAGAAATACAAAGTGAACGAAGAGAATGTTGGAAGAACTAAAACACTTGTACTGGAGCATCAAGTGGGAAGAATAGAAAATTTTTCTTAGAACAAACACTCGAATTCGTTTATTTAATGTTTTCTCTGAAGGACTGTATTTTCTGGCTGAAGATGGCTAACCAAACATACTTATCTTTCCCAATATCCTACTAAAAAGTAATATAAGGATACACTTATGAACTCATGGCTTTTACTATATATCAATTAAATAGACATAGAAATAACTTTAAATGCATGCATATGTATAAACTTTCTAATAACAATGACACATCTGTAACAAGAAACATACATACTATTCAGATTTTGTTTTCTAATTTTAATCTCCAATAAAAGTATCCAGGGATCCTTGAAGTGGTTGATTCCAGAACTGCACCCACAGAAAACAGAAGGGGACTCTAAGGCATCTTGTCATGACATGGTTAAGGAAATGCTCAAAAAGGAAAGAGGGGATGTCAACAGAACTTAGGAACCAATGCAAAAGAGCTCTCAATGGCCAACGCTAGAAAAATTTTAAGAAAAAAGTTAAAAATTATACTATGGATCATATTCATAAAATCAAGTAAGTATTCATGTGTCCATAGTATGATAAATAAATCACAGAGTGAAAAGAGACAGAAACAGTAAGAAAATAACTCTTCCTTACAGAAAAATATCAACAAACAACTCTGAAATAATGGGGAAAATAGAAACATCACTAATTGAACAAGACAGAAATATTTGATGGAGGCAAGACTTATGGATGGATACTAAAATTACTAGGCAAAAGTTTGAGGAGAAACATTGTATTTCCATACTACCAAAATATCTATCCAAAGATATCGCACTGGAAAAAAAAATTAGATACTTTACAATAAAGAAGACTTGCAGGCATTACCTTAATTAAGTGAGCAAGGTTAATATTTTCAGAGATATGGCCCTTTGGGTCCATACTCCATGGTAAGATGTATGAAGAAAGGCAGATTGGTTCTGAGGTATTCCTGTTACAAAAATATAACCTCAAGTCTAATGATGGTGAAACATCAGAAAAAACTTAACAAGGTCATTTAACAAAATACTAATAGTATTCTTCAAGAGTCATGGCCACAAAACAAAAACAAAAAGCAAAACAACAACAACAAAAAAAACTAAGGAATATTTAGACTATTACTAAATGTTGGAAGACCAAGGAAGTCTGACATCTAAGCTTTATGTGGGGATTTAATTTGATTCAAATCCCAGAAAGACATTAGTGGAAAATTTACAGTTCCACATATAATTTGTAGTTTTAACTAACAACATTATACAAATATCAGTTTCTTTATTTTGATCAACTTATGATTTCTATAAGTTATTAAGACAAAGAAAACACTACCATTTTGACAACTTTCCTATAATTCCAATATTATTTACAAATAAAATGTTGACAAACATCAGATTTCTGAAAATATTTAAGAATAAAAGAGAACGAGGGAGATGTCAACAAACAGATTTTTAACAAATATCCAGAAGAGGGAAGTTGATGGGAGCATATAAAAAAGAGAAGAAAAGAAAGCTACTGTCCTGCACATGATCTGCTATCAGGGCCCACAGAACAGGTGAGATACACTCTACCTAGTGGAGCCCAACTGAGGGAAGAGGTCTGGTGAAGGGAAAGAGAGACAGGGCTGAAAACAAATTAAAGAAATGACAGACAGTTAACAATACCAAGCCGGGTGCCATGGTCCAAGCCTATAATCCCAGTGACTCTGGAGGCTGAGGCAGGAGGATTGAGAGTTCAAAGCCATCCTCAGCAACTTAGCTAGGCACTAAGCAAATCTTTGAAACCCTGTCTCTAAATAAAATACAAAACAGGGCTGGGGATGTGACTCAGTGGTCAGGTGTCTCTGAGTTCAATCCCTGGTACCCCCCCACCACCCCCCAAATAAAAAAAGAAAGAAAGAAAAGACTATCTCCCAATACCTTGGTTACCTTTTTCTATGCCAGCAACCAGAGAGGACATTCAGATTCTCTTTCTTGAGGAAAAGGACATGGTAATCAAAGCTAAGGTTCTACTGTAGTTATAAGTGCCCCAAATATAGTCCTTCTTATTTGGTCATTTAAGGGAATTCAGAGGCCATTAAATACTTCTTACAGTGCTAATCCTAACTTGGGGTTTAGCAGAGGCAAAGGGACTTCAACTCTAATACACTGTAAATCCACTGGATCATTTATGTGATCCCTGGGAAAGAAGACACCAGCTACTAATTCCTTAAACACCAATGGAAAATCAGGGATTTCTTGACAAAGAAGGAGATCCAGTGGTATGGGAGGGCGGATTAAAATGAACATACAAATGACTAGGTGAAACAGAGATAAGTAAAGAAATAGAAATACTATTCTCAGAGAAACTCAAGAAAATCTTTTAGTTTCAAAACAAAGACATGCTGAGCAATCAAAGAACTCTGGAAATAAAGACAAATGACAATCACATCTATTAACAAAATAATAGATGCTCTGCAAAGTAAAATTCTCAGAAGTTCCAAGAATATACTTCTACAAAGAAAGGAAGTAAATCAAAGAAATGGTAACACCTCAAGGGGAAGCAAATATGTCAACTATACAGTAGGTGAGAAAATATGAGACAAATGATCATTGCAGAAGCCTTGTATTTGAATAATAGAAGTCCCTGAGAAAGTCAAGAAAAGAGAGGAGAGAAAACTATCAACTCACAATAATTGTTGATACTTTTTAGGGACTGAAACTTACTCAAGTCTATGACTTAATAAATCTAACGAATTTGAAGCTGTTTTAAAAATGCAGCCTTTGACACAGGCTCATGATCTTCAGACAACCCAAAGATCTTGAAGAAAGAAAAAGGATATCCTCTAAAGAAACCAGAAGATAGCAATAGACATGTCTTATGAGGAGCAGTCAATGTGTTTTCATTCTGAAGGAAAATCATTTTTAAACTTTATTTCTACTCCCAGCCATTACAGGCTAGTATTTCAGTATGTCCTTAAATAAAAAATACTTTGACAGGGAAGGACTTCCAAAGCACCTTTTCTAAAAAACTCAAGAATGTACTTTTGCAAGGCAAGAAAGTAAATCAAAGAAGCAGGCATTGAACAAAATAGTTGCTATGCCACAGAAGAATAAAGAAGGCCTAATCTTGGTTTTCATGTCCATTTCTTAGCTAGAAAACAAGTGATTGAAGCAATACTAGTAGCATACATGGTTTTTGTTTGGTTTTGTGTTTTTGTATTCCTGATCTCTGTTGATTCTGTCACAGTCTTCTTGAAGAACAACCTTCCTCCTTCTTCCTTGCATATCTCCATCCCAGGTGAGAGGACATTGAACTTATAAAAATAAAGGTAAAGGCTACTACGAAGGAAGACATAGATCATATGACTAGAGACTGAACACACTCAGGAAAAAAGAATCCCATTTGCGATATCTTTCCAGTTGATTTGGAATCATTGATTCAGATTCTGAACCTCCTCAGTTGGAATCAGATCCCTGGAACGACTTCATCTCTAGTCACTGGCCAAACCATTGGCCACACTGACATTGAGTCCCGTGCAGGCCTGTCCTTAAGCTGAACCGCACTAGTCATTTCCCAATGACTCACTCCAGCAAGCGCTGAGTGAAAGAGTGAGATGCTACCCACTCATCTCCTGCTCAGCTACAAGACTGGCGCATCATAGAAGAGCGGCTCTGGCTTCCTGCCTGAAGCTCAAATTGTAAGGCATTCAAAACCCCTCAGTCTACAGAGTTACCCCAAACTATGTTTGTATTCATTCAGTGGCCGCTTACTGAACCCCTCTATGGAAAGTGCTGAGATGGAGCCGGGATACAAGGATACAAATAAATTATAACTGTGCCCTCAAGGAGACTGTGAATTCGAAGGAAAACTTTTCTTTGAGTTTGGTGTAGGAAAAGCTCAATACACACAATGTACCAAGAAACAGGAGTGTGGGCATCCAGCAGGGATGAGACCATAAGAGGAAAGTTCACCAGCGGGGACATGAAAGGTGAGAGATGTTAGTGTAGGAGGTTGCCAGGAACAAAAGTAGGGAAGATGATTCAGCAGATGGAGGGCAAGGGAGAAGGCATGGGAAATTGAAAGGGTGTGGATGAATAGTTTGCTGTGCATGGGCATATGGTGTAAATGGGGATGCAGTGGAAGAGGAGGCTACAGGACCAGGTGATCCAAAGCCACACGCCTGAAACGGAACCAGGAGAGCCTGCTTTTGAGCCAATTGGGGAGGAAGGACTGTGGGCAGTGGTGAGCGTTCCAAGAACTGGAAAGTAGACAACTGCACAGTGCTTCACACAGTTACAAAGTTCAACACATTCACTTTTTTTTTTTTTTTTTTTTTTGGCTCAGTAAATCTTTACCAACTACCTATGTTGTGCCAGGCACTGTTGTAGGACAGGGTTCACACCAGAAAACATCCTAATTGATCTCTTGCCTTGATATAATTTACTTTTCAATAGGGGAGAAAGTATATAAACAAGCAAACATGTAGTAAAGACTAAGGAGAAAAGTAAGTCATGAGAATATATGGAAAACTGCTCAATATCTCTAGCAATTAGAGAAGTGCAAATCAAAACTACACTGAGATTTCATCTCACTCTAGTCAGAATGGCAATTATCAAGAATACAAGCAACAATAAAGGTTGGTGAGGATATGAGGAGAAAGGTGGGACTGCAAATTGGTGCAACCACTCTGGAAAGCAGTAAGGAGATCGCTCAGAAAATTTGGAATGGAACCACCATTTGATCCAATTATCCCACTCCTCAGTCTATACCCAAAGGATTTAAAATCAGCATACTACAGTGACACAGCCACATCAATGTTTATAGCAGCACAGTTCACAATAGCTAAACTATGGAATCAACCTAGTTGCCCAACAGATGAAAGGATAAAGAAAATGTAATACACACACACACACACACACACAGTGGAATATTACTCAGCCTAAAAGAAGAATGAAATTGTGGCATTTGCCAGTAAATGGATGGAACTGGAGAATAACATGCTCAGTAAATAAGTCAATCCAATAGAACCCAAGGCTTAATGTTTTCTCTGATATGCAGATGTTAATTCACAATGTGGGGGATGCTAGGGAAGACTAGAGGTACTTTGGATTAGACAGTGGAGAGTAAAGGGATGGGAAGGGGTAGAGGGGGGAGAAGGATAATAGAATTAATCAGACATTATTACTCTACGTAAATATATGATTATATGACCTGTGTAACTCTACATTATATACAACCAGAAGAATGAGAAGTTAGACTCCATTTAAGTATGATGGGTCAAAATGCATTCTACTGTCACGTATAACTAATTATAACAAATAAGAAAATACTAAGAAAAAAAGTAAGTTATACACAAAGTCACAGGTTGGCACAAGTTTAGATGTGTACACAGAGAAGGTCAGTGGAGGTGGTAACAACAGAGCTGAGAGTGGTACTGTATGACACAAGAGGCAGGTCACCTGCAATTATGAGCAAAGAGAAGTGGCCAGAGAGGAGAGCTCCACCAAACACCTTGACCCTGGAGGGTCTTCCAGGTATTCAGAGCATCACATGGATGTCACTGCAGGTGACACCAAGTACATGACAGGAAAAATGGTTGAAAAGAGGTCAGAAATGTGGCAATAAAGCCAGTTCCTGTAGGGCTCTGGAGGCCACCATTGGACCCTGGGTTTCATTCTGAATAAGAAAGAGAGCCTGGAAGTTTTGAGTAGGGAGTGCCCTGATCTGATTTATGCCACCTCCAAGACAGCAGACTTGTCCCTCTGTGTCATTTATCATGGCATATATATAATGGTGCATATGTGAATTATAGGTAAAAATCCAAGTCTGCATTTTTTATAGTCTAGTTGTAGGTCATGGCTTAAAAGCATCAGATTATAAAATCAGACATTTTCAAATGGTGTAAGTACTTCTGTTGATTTTTTAAAAAGATTTTTCTTTAAAATGTGTAATTATATTACGCACCTTTCCCCGTCCATTCATACATGTTGGTGCATGAAGGACAAAGGAAAGGTGCTTGCAAGGAAAACTCTTCCTGACCGTCTGCACCTGGACAAGTGGCCAAGGCAGCACATCAAAGAACATCAGCTGAACAGATTCCAGGCAGCTGCTAGGGCTGCCGGGGCTTCAGGACATCTGCCAGCACCTCACTGACCACTGGACGGCAGTGGGGAAAGCACCAAATGAAAGGATACTATCATGGGCATCTCTGGAAGAGGGTCATGTCTGGGAGCTGTGAGGACATAGGCACAGCTGGTGCTCATCTCAGCCCTAACCTGAGTAGGTCCTGTTCTACTTCCTTAGCTCAACTTTACATCTCCTCACACTCCAACACACACACACACACACACACACACACACACACACACACACATTTCGTTGCTTCTTCTCTCTTTTACCACCCTCCCTTTTCTTTTTTGCCTCAATTCCCCATCTTTGGCAGCTCCCCCCCACACACACACACCATAGCCAAACTATCAAATACTACTATTTACACTTTTAAAACATGTCCAGGAATGTAACACATCCCAAGTCCTCCACTGCTATCACCTGTGTTAGCATTATCACTTCCTGATGAAGACTATGGCTAAGACAGAGGCTCCCTTACTGCCTGTTTTCCCTCTTTATCCTCCATCTCTTGCTCACAATATCTCAACATGACGGCCATCAGGTCCACAGGGTTTAATCAGACCTGCATTATGTCTCTCAGCATAAAGCAAAACCTTTTATTTTTATTTCATTTTATTTTTTTATTATGACCTACAAGTCTCTGTCTCTTGCCACTCTCTGCCAGGATTCTATTTACATACATGCCTGATGCACTCTGGGAAAAGGATTTTTTTTTTTTTTAATGGAGGGGTACCAGGGATTGAACTCAGGGGCACTCAACCACTGAGCCACATCCCCCGCCCTATTTTGTATTCTATTTAGAGACAGGTCTCACTGAGTTGCTTAGCACCTAGCTTTTGCTGAGGCTAGCTTTGAACTCATGATCCTCCTGCTTCAGCCTCCGGAGCCAATGGGATTACAGGCATTCTTCACCATGACCAGCTGCAAAAAGGGATTTTTAAACAACAACAACAAAATATGTTTTTGTAGTAACACGTGCCTAACATAAAATGTACCATTTAACTATTTTTGCAATACAGTTCAGTGGCATAAGGTACATTCATTGTTATGCAACCCATCCTTCAACTCCAGAAGGGTTTTCAACTTCTCAAACTGAAACTCTGTATACATTAAACAATTACTCAAAAACTCACATTTCTCCCCTCCCCTAAAGCCCTGGAAATCACCATTCCACCTTGTTTTCTGTGATTGCAAACTTTTTAAAGGGTGATAAATTATTGATTAATTTCAATCATCTTGAAGTTTTTCTTTTTTTTCCGCCCTTCCTTCCCTTCTCTTCTCTTCTTCTTCTTCCCTCCTCCTCCCTTCCCTCTTCCATTTCTTTCTTTCTGTTATTGTAAGAACACTTAACATGAGGTCCACCTTCTTAACAGAACTTTGGGTGTACAATATGGTATCCTTATTTACAATGCTGCCCAGCAGATCTCTAGAACATATTCATGTTGCATAACTGAAATTTTACACCCTTCAAATGACTTTCCATTCCCCCCTCTCCTCAGCCCCTGGTAATTACTATTGGACTCTCTGCTTCTATGAAGTGGACTATTTTAGATATCTCATATAAGTAGAAATAATGCAGTATTTGGCCTTTTGTGACTAGTTGATCGAACCTAGTATAGTGTCCTCAAGGTTCATACATGTTGTCACATATGGAGAATTTTCTTTTTTAAGGCTTTTATCCAATAGTTGGATAAAAGAAAATGTAGTGTTTGCATGTAAACACTACATTTTCTTTTATCCAACTATTGGATAAAAGCCTTAAAAAAGAAAATTCTCCATATGTGACAACATGTATGAACCTTGAGGACACTATACTAGGTTCGATCAACTAGTCACAAAAGGCCAAATACTGCATTATTTCTACTTATATGAGATATCTAAAATAGTCCACTTCATAGAAGCAGAGAGTCCAATAGTAATTACCAGGGGCTGAGGAGAGGGGGGAATGGAAAGTCATTTGAAGGGTGTAAAATTTCAGTTATGCAACATGAATATGTTCTAGAGATCTGCTGGGCAGCATTGTAAATAAGGATACCATATTGTACACCCAAAGTTCTGTTAAGAAGGTGGACCTCATGTTAAGTGTTCTTACAATAACAGAAAGAAAGAAATGGAAGAGGGAAGGGAGGAGGAGGGAAGAAGAAGAAGAGAAGAGAAGGGAAGGAAGGGCGGAAAAAAAAGAAAAACTTCAAGATGATTGAAATTAATCAATAATTTATCACCCTTTAAAAAGTTTGCAATCACAGAAAACAAGGTGGAATGGTGATTTCCAGGGCTTTAGGGGAGGGGAGAAATGTGAGTTTTTGAGTAATTGTTTAATGTATACAGAGTTTCAGTTTGAGAAGTTGAAAACCCTTCTGGAGTTGAAGGATGGGTTGCATAACAATGAATGTACCTTATGCCACTGAACTGTATTGCAAAAATAGTTAAATGGTACATTTTATGTTAGGCACGTGTTACTACAAAAACATATTTTGTTGTTGTTGTTTAAAAATCCCTTTTTGCAGCTGGTCATGGTGAAGAATGCCTGTAATCCCATTGGCTCCGGAGGCTGAAGCAGGAGGATCATGAGTTCAAAGCTAGCCTCAGCAAAAGCTAGGTGCTAAGCAACTCAGTGAGACCTGTCTCTAAATAGAATACAAAATAGGGCGGGGGATGTGGCTCAGTGGTTGAGTGCCCCTGAGTTCAATCCCTGGTACCCCTCCATTAAAAAAAAAAAAAATCCTTTTCCCAGAGTGCATCAGGCATGTATGTAAATAGAATCCTGGCAGAGAGTGGCAAGAGACAGAGACTTGTAGGTCATAATAAAAAAATAAAATGAAATAAAAATAAAAGGTTTTGCTTTATGCTGAGAGACATAATGCAGGTCTGATTAAACCCTGTGGACCTGATGGCCGTCATGTTGAGATATTGTGAGCAAGAGATGGAGGATAAAGAGGGAAAACAGGCAGTAAGGGAGCCTCTGTCTTAGCCATAGTCTTCATCAGGAAGTGATAATGCTAACACAGGTGATAGCAGTGGAGGACTTGGGATGTGTTACATTCCTGGACATGTTTTAAAAGTGTAAATAGTAGTATTTGATAGTTTGGCTATGGTGTGTGTGTGTGGGGGGGAGCTGCCAAAGATGGGGAATTGAGGCAAAAAAGAAAAGGGAGGGTGGTAAAAGAGAGAAGAAGCAACGAAATGTGTGTGTGTGTGTGTGTGTGTGTGTGTGTGTGTGTGTGTGT
>NW_025999905.1:10965418-10983231 GCF_001458135.2 Marmota marmota marmota | reverse complement strand
CTTTTATCCAACTATTGACAGACAGGCTGTTGGATATGGAGAACTAGAAACTTGTACACGGTTGCTGGGAATGTAAAAAGGTGAGAAACAGTGTGAAATGTCCACAAAAAAATTAAAAATACATATACCACAAACACCATGTGATTTAGCCATCCCACTCTTGGAGATTTACTCAAAAGACTTGAAACTGGGATCTCAAAGAGATACTTGGTCTCCTCTGTGCATGGCAGCATTGTTCACAGAGGTGTAGGGAATTTACCCTGACTCTTCTTTCTCCCTAAAGGCTTCTTCCTAGATGACTCTCTCACTTCTTTCAAATCCTTATTTATCTATTAATTTTTCTCAAGACTTTTCTCCTATACCTACCACTACCTCCAAGACTCTCTTTTGCCTTTCCCTGTAACACCTTCCAAAAAGACACACAATTTACTATGTTCACTGTTTTTCTGATTTTTCCACTACATGCAAGCTCCCCAGTGAAAGAGAGTATTTGCCCCTTTGTTTCCAGATGCATCCCAGGAGTCCAGAAGGAGGCCAAGTTCATGTCATGGTAGATATGGAAAAAAATAGTTGTTTTCTGGGCTTCTCACTCTTCCTCAGACTCTGCACATTTCACAAATATATTTAAAATGCCTCTTTTAGTGAAAGGCTGCTCTTGTTGCTTCATTGTATATAAGCTTTTTCTTTGTGTGTCTTAGTTTCCTCAACTATACCTTGGGCTGGGGAGTTGCCTAACTGATGTTCAGAGTCAGATGCAGCTGTCACATACTGTGACTGATTTATGTGCCAGAGCTTGTATGTCAAAGGAGCATATTTTCTCATTTTCTTTTCTTTTTTTTAGAGAGAGAGAGAGAGAGAGAGAGAGAGAGCGAATTTTAATATTTATTTTTTAGTTTTTGGCGGACACAACATCTTTGTTTGTATGTGGTGCTGAGGATCAAACCCGGGCCGCACGCATGCCAGGCGAGCGCGCTATGGCTTGAGCCACATCCCCAGCCCCCTCATTTTCTTTCTCTTGCATTTGATAAGAAGAACCATTGCTTGAAGCTCAGCATTCTTTCTGATCAAAATCTTTGTTACATCCCTCTCAGGACTCTACACGCTCAGGTACAGAGCAAACCACTTTTACTCTAAGAACAAAGTTGACATACACTATAATCCTGGAGAAGAACTATCACTCCTTCAGAGACTGGAGTCCTAATCATGACATTTAGTGAGTTTTTTTTTTTTTTTCATTATGCTAACAGGCCAATGTTAATTATAGTACTTTGTGTTTTTGAAGAAATGGATCCTTGATAAGAATAACTAGCCTATGTACAAAAAGCACATATGTATTGTAATAAAACCAGACATTCTAACTAGGAATATGCATGTGTGTTTTCATATATATCAATATTATAAGAGTCTAGAAGTTCATTCTTTTTGTGAGTTTACAATATGATATTTAGTAAGTTTATATTGTTTTACTATAGTAAAATGCCAATGCTAATTTTATGATGATGCTTTTTAAAAAGAACATATATTTGAAGTGATTAAGGGACTTTCCTTACCTAAGGAGTATCAATCAGGTAGTGTCAACATTTTTACTAATTCAGAAATACTGCCCGATATTGCCCTGAATTGAGAGCTGGGAGATACTTTCTCAACCATTTCTCTTCCAGGTTTTGTGATATTGCCAGGGAGTACAGTATTATTTTCTTTATAGTAACATATTTGGTGCTCCTCTTAATGCAAAATGATGCTGCCTCTGAAGGTAAAATTCTACACTTAAGCATAGTAAGCTGCATGAAATTTTGAGGTTGCTGTCTATCAAAATAGATAAAGAGATTATTGTCTGATTAGCATCTAAAAACTAAATGATATAATAAAATGCTCAGATTCTGCTGAAGTCTGGTCTAGAAAAATCAACACACCAGAATTAGGAACTTGTGAGGCATGCTTAGAATTTCTAGAAGTGATTTAAGAGTTAATATTAAAATGTTGGTGAAATAAAAATTCTTTTGCTGAGAAATATAGAAAGCAATATATTTATAAACATCTGCATTTATAAACATATTTATTCTCCATCCCAGTCATTATTGTATAAAAGTATATAAATGCCATGTATTTTAATATTACAAAAAATGTGGCAAACATTTTACAACAGCAATTCTTAAGAAATATTTTGTTGTAATTCCAAACATAGGTCCAGTAACTCACAGATGGTTTTATGTGTATACGTTTATAATCATTACTGAGAAAAATCTTCATATTTGTAAAGGTGAGGGCTAAAAGGGAATAAGGTTTATCTCTTGTTCTGTTGCTATCCAGTTATAGAAGGCTGAGTCATAGGTGGCCAATTCTGAGCCACACTGAGGGGTGGGAGAGAAAAGAGTCTCCTCAGTATAAAAATCACCAGCAACTACCAGAGTAGATGTGATTTTTCCTCATGGTGCCCACAGTGGGTGCCCCTAGAGATGTTAGCTGAACATCTCTGTAGGCAGCTGCATGTCTCTCCTGTCTATCTTTATTACCCCTCCTTCCTTCTTTTCATTCTTTTATTTTTTCCATCTCTTAAATCTGTTTAAATCCAATTTATTCTTAAAGGACTTGAAAAGAATCTAAGTTGGGGGGTGTGGAATTCACACGAATGAGAACACAAATTTTTCAACTTTGTTTCCTTAAGATCAACTGGATAACCAAGGAAGAAAGTACATTCAAAGAACGTAATCCACATGTTATGGGCAAGAGAGGCAGAATAGGCTCCAGCGACATGCTTCTTTCCAATTCTTTGTTTATTTTTATTTCTATAGCAACCTGGTGGTTGTAAAACATTGCCATAATGAATAGAAAAGAGAACACAAATGACAGAAAAGTTATTATGACTGAAATTGCAGAGAATCGTTCAGAGAATGCGGTTCTGATTTTCTTTTTTTTTTAAATGGGCTGGTGGCAGGAAAAATGTCAGCCTGAGTCAATAGTAAGTTGTCCTTCCAGAGGGACAATAAGATGTTTGCGACACGTGAACTCTGGAAACTTAATTATGTGCCCATTTCTTGTTATTACTTTCTTTATCCAAAAAAATCCCTGAAGAGATTTTACTACCATCGAATCAGTCATAAGGATTTTTCTGCTTTCGGTGGGGTGCAACGCGGAGCTTACTACACATATTGCATTTCCCATCACCCTAGGAGCAGCACAAAATATTCTTTTTGTAGAGTTTCAAATGGGCCTCTCTTTGGTCTTTGCACAAGTGATTGCATTCCATAAAACATTATTACACAAAGCCAGAGAACCCTGGCTAAAAATTAAATTCAGTATTCCAATAAAATCATACATACACACTCACACACAAATGCTGGTCTTTATATTCTCCAAAGAAGAGAAGAGGGAGCTTTGGAGACATAAAAAGAAAGAAAAAGAAAGGTCAGACTTTGCTGTAAGTCAATGTTCTGTGGTTTATAGAATTCACAAAACAAATTACAGCATGACATCCTTTTCAAGGAACTGTTTGTGTCTTCGGAAAAAGTGTGTATTATTTTTGGTGAACTCTACCTTTTGATGTGGCCTTTCTGAGGGAGACAGCATCATCAAGATTTTTTTTTTTAATTGAATAACAATATGAGATGAACAAAACAAAAGGCAAGCTCATTTAGTAACTTAAATCCTTCTCCTTCCCTGAGGCCTAGCCAGAAAAAGACCAAAAAAAAAAAAAAAAAGAAGAAATGGAGGCCTGAATGGAGCTCTGAAGCTTAAAGACAGGCTACCTCTCAACCAGGAGAGCAGGCCAACGTCCTTTAATCTATATCTAAGATGACAGGTGAACAGGATTCATCCAAAAGCTAAGGAAATAGTTCATTTATGTTGGGGGAAAGTTAACTCTTTCCTTCTAGCAACAATAATAAAATTATCAACCATTTAACAGTATACTCTGTTCCAGGCAAGGAAATATGCAATCTATATGCTCTTAATGTTGTAATGCCCACGACAGAACTGAAAATACATATTTTGACCTCTGCTTTTATAGATAATGAAACTGACACTCTATGTATTACAAGATTTTGCTAAGTTGATTAAGCAAATGACTGGCTGAATTGGAATTGCTCTGAGGATCCAGACCTTTCTGAATCCAAAGACCATGTGCTGTGAAACTTGATAGTTTCACTACTTTTTAACTACATTATTGCATGAAAAATTAATTTTTCTAAATGATATGATTCTATGAGGCTGTTAAGGAATTTCATGTGCATCTAATTTTTTTAATCACTTCAATGTTTCTGTGAATTAGAACTGCTGTCAATATTTAGGCAACAGCAACATATTATTGGCACAAATCTAACCCCCATATACATTCCACTCACAAGCATGGACTTCCCATAATGGCATGATAAAGTCATTCATATTCACTATTTTATTAGCTATGAGAATATACACAATAATTAGACTATGGCTTGTCAGTTGAATTAACATGAAAACAATATCCAAGTACACACAAACATTCCAGATAAGAGGTGAAAAAATAAACTAATCATTCATTTTTCCAAATATCCAGATGCCTGGATGCAAATACACAAATAGCTATAGTTATCTGACCATTTTCACGTTTTAAAAATTGGATGTTATGGTGGCACGTGGGTACTACGGAAGTGATACAGTGACATGCTATATGAGCTGCTGAACAATTGGCAGACCCCAAAGTTCCAACGGGTGAAAAGCTTGACAGTTAATCTTCCATGAAAGCATATTTGTCTTAGAACCAAATAATGCTTTACAGTCATCAGTACAGCAATGTGACACCCTCACATTAATAGATATCAATTGTTACTATTATAAATCTTTCCAAATAGCAGATATTGCATAAATATATCCAAATTGGTTTCTATATGTCATATTCCCATTTGAGAACAAAGCAGCTGGAGCTGAACATGACAACTTCGTCTTACTCATGGATTTTTTTCCATTTGTTCATTCAAAATGTATGTCCCAAACATTCATTGAGCATCTGCACTGAATCACAATGCCAAAGTGCCAAATGCTGATTTCATACTCTGAGGACAGGTCCCTACATTTAAGAAGCTCACGTGGCACATGTAAATAGATCTGCAAACAAATTTTCCACAATGAAAAGTAATATGTTCTCTAATACTTTTTTCTTCCATTCAAAATGATAACTACTCTAAAAAAGCATAGCTGTGCATATAGATGAAGAAAAGGCAGTTATTAATTATTCCTATGGAATAAGAAGCACTATGAAATGCTATTCGAATTGGCTGCTTAAATAATGTCTTAGTGGGTTTCAAAATTCTCAAACTACAATGAACTGCAAAAATTCTCAAACTACAATGAACTGTGATACATGTATACACACCACACACACACACACACACACACACACGACTAAAGCATGTTTTGTGAAACATTACTTGCACTCCTGTAAATTTTATTATATCCCATTCCATTCCATTACAAATGTCAATATTGACTGACACAGTAAATCAATTTTAAAGCCTTTTAGTGAGTTGCAACTCATAGTTAAAATACTATGTTATTTTTTACGATATTCATTTGTATATATTAATTGTATAAAATAATGGGAATCTTTGTGACAATTTCATACATGTATACTTATGTACTGGGATCATATCTTCTCTACTTCTCTCTTCCCTCCCTCCCCAGGGTCCCTGTTCTTTTCTCCAATAGTCCATCTTCTATTTTTTTTCTTAGACTTCACATATACAAGAAAATATGTGATGATAGTTGTCTTTCTGAGTTTGCTTTATTTCCCTTTGTTCTCCAGTTCCATCCAGTTTCCCTCAAATGATATGAGTTTATTTTTCTTTATGGCTGAGTCATAGTCTTATGTATAGAAGCTACATTTTCTTTACCCCATTCATACACTGTTGGGCACATGGCCTGATTCCATAACTTTTCTGCAATAAATGTGGTGATGCAGGTGTCTCTACAGTATGGTAATTGATGTTTTCTAGTATATACCAAAGAGTATAGCTAGATTGTATGGAAGTTCTACAAAAATCACTACATTTTTTTTTAAAAGGAACAATTTCTCACTGAAAGAAAATAATTCTTTACAAAGGGAATAACATGTTCCAGTCAAGAGAATTCTGTGAATCCTTAACAGAGAAAATGGCAGAAATTTCAATGGAGCTGAATCATAACATGCATATGAGTGAAGAGTTGGAAACTAGATCAGAGGAATTAAGGGGAGAAAGGAAACCATAAGGCTAAGAGATGGGAGAAAAAATGTAGGATCAGATTTCAAAAACTTAGACACTTATTTCCTTCAAAGGAATATTTTAGTGTGACGGCAATGGTCCTGCAGAGACCATGAAGGTGGGACACGGAGCCTCACCCTTGCCTTAGGAAAAGTCTTTTTTTTTTTTTTTTGGAAACTGCTGACTTATATTTCAAAGTGCCTAGTATAGTGTCCTGCACATAGCTTAAAAATAACTATTTTAACAATGACTAACATTTCTTTAATCCTTATTATATCCCATGTACCATGCCAAGTACTTTTATTTACTTTTTATTTTTTTAAAATTTTTATTGTTGGTTGTTCAAAACATTACATAGTTCTTGATATATCATATTTCACACTTTGATTAAAGTGGGTTATGAACTCCCATTTTTACCCGGTATACAGATTGCAGAATCACATCAGTTACACATCCATTGATTTACATATTGCCATACTAGTGTCTGTTGTATTCTGCTGCCTTTCCTATCCTCTACTATCCCCCCTCCCCTCCCCTCCCCTCCCCTCTTCTCTCTCTACCCCCTCTACTGTCATTCATTTCTCNGTGTCCTATTGAGGAATTTGGAGCCCGACCCCACAGTATGTAGGTCGTAGCCAACTTTTTCTTCTATCAGACGGCGTGTCTCTGATTTGATATCAAGCTCCTTGATCCATTTTGAGTTAACTTTTGTACATGACAAGAGAAAGGGATTCAGTTTCATTTTGTTGCATATGGATTTCCAGTTTTCCCAGCACCATTTGTTGAAGATGTTATCCTTCCTCCATTGCATGCTTTTAGCCCCTTTATCAAATATAAGATAGTTGTAGTTTTGTGGATTGGTTTCTGTGTCCTCTATTCTGTACCATTGGTCCACCCGCCTGTTTTGGTACCAGTACCATGCTGTTTTTGTTACTATTGCTCTGTAGTATAGCTTGAAGTCTGGTATCGCTATACCGCCTGATTCACACTTCCTGCTTACCATTGGTTTTGCTATTCTGGGTCTTTTATTTTTCCATATGAATTTCATGATTGCTTTCTCTATTTCTACAAGAAATGCCGTTGGGATTTTGATTGGCATTGCATTAAACCTATAGAGAACTTTTGGTAATATCGCCATTTTGATGATGTTAGTTCTGCCTATCAATGAACAGGGTATATTTTTCCATCTTCTAAGATCTTCTTCTATTTCTCTCTTTAGGGTTCTGTAGTTTTCATTGTATAAGTCTTTCGCCTCTTTTGTTAGGTTGATTCCCAAGTATTTTATTTTTTTTTTTGAGGATATTGTGAATGGAGTGGTTGTCAGGAATGCACCATACGACAGGAAAAAGTCATGAAGACCTCAGCTAAGGGAGTGGCCTTGGGCATGGATAGTGATGGGCAGTTTCAAACGTTATTCCTAAGAAGGGATTCAAGTTAGCTAGTTGGCATTATAGCACACAGAGCAGGAACAGAAAGGATGAAGATGAAAACAGTATAAATAAAATATTTCTGTCTCTCAAACTTAAACTAGTCATAGAGATTCATGTATTCAACTGAATATTTTTAGCAAATCAAATAGTTTTTAAAACTATCATTACAAATAAACATTAATGGTTTTCTATGGATGGTCATGAAATACTTGAAAAAAATCCACTTATTAGCAGTCAGAAAAAGGGTAAATTAAGCAGAGAATATGCCATCTTTACTTATCAATTGACAAAAGATTTTTTAGAAATTGTTTTAATTTGACCTAAAATATAGAACAGTTCATATTAATAATTTGACTTAAATTATATTTTAAAAAATAATTAATGATACAAGGAAATTCTAGTGTCAATTTTAAAATGAAGGAGTCAAAATAGATGTGAAAGATGTAACATGAAAACTATTGAAGATTATTTCAAGATTGGTGGATTATAGGTAATATATTTTATTTTATTATTTACTCTTTTATGTTATGTTTTCTATAACAGAAAACACTGATTTTGTAATTATATAAAACTTGTCAGTATAGTTGTAGATAATAATTACAATCACTTATACATTAATTAATACATATAGAGGTTTTTTAAATTTTGTTTTCTTTTTCATTGAACAAAGATCAGATTACATGAGAGGAAATGGCATTTTAAAAGTGTAAATGTCTATTAAAATATACATTTTTTCCTACTAATACTTTTTTGACATTTATTTATTTTAAAAATTGTTACTTGTTATTTTTAGTTACACATGAAAGTAGAATGTATCTTGACATTATACATACATGGAGTAAAAATTCCCATTCTTGTGGTTGTATGTGATCTGCAGTTACATTGATCCTGTATTCATACATGAACATAGGAAAGTTATTTTCTAGCAAAGACACTGAATTAATAAAGTTAAAATGGCTTCTGGAGAACAAAAGTTATCTAATTAGCATTTGTAGCTGAGTCCAAAGTCAAAATACTAAAAATCTTACAGGGTTCTCAATTTAATTTTCCCAAGTGGAAAATAAATTAAGGCTTAGTATCTACTAAAAATTAAAATTACACTATTAGCCAAATACAAACTTTTTTTTCTAATCATTGTATTCATCCTAAAATCATTATGCTGTCTTTTGTGAGAAGTCTTACTGGTGCTGGTTTTTATCACATTTCCATTTTCCAACTTTTCTCTAGCATAATTATATTCTTTTTATCAGCCTGAATTGTGAATGTAAACCTTTCTACTACTTAGATCAAGTTCCCAGACATAAACGGAGTTGAGACAGTACCATGAATACTCTACCTGCCAGGGAGCAAAGTCAAATAAGAAAAAATAAAAGAGAAGGAGCACTTAAAATTGCAGAAAGAGATTCAATAGACCATGATGCTATAAAATGCAGGAAGCTTACACATTTCAAGGGGAGGGATAAATACCAAGTAACAGGGAGAGAAAGATAAGAGGCTTAACAACAGCAAAAACAACAACAAAACTATTGTCACTTTGGATTTTGTGAATAGGTGATAGCCCCCAAAATAGTTTCAGTCAAGAAATGAAAGCAGTTTATGTGGATGATAATGATATCTGAATAAATAGATATGGTGAGCTCTTTTCAGTACAAACCACATCTTGACCTAAAACATCTCTACAACATTCATGTATTCCCCACAACACATTAATATTATCACACCCACCTGTCTGCATCCCACAACATTTTAAGAAGCCCAGAAGCCCTTCTCTATCCAGTGAGAGACAGGAACGAACGTGAGAAGGAGGGAGGTGCCCTGAAGCAATCTCTAGATGTACCTCGGTTTAGGCAGTCTTTTTGGACCTCAGATACTCACATGGTTCTATGCCACCTTTTTCGTAAAAAGATATGCATTTTATGCAATAGCAAATTGTGGTACTATAATGTGATATGTAACCCTAGAATACATTATACTAAGGGTTGGTTGCGGTGGCACACTCCTGTAATCCCAGTGACTTGAGAGGCTGACACAGGAAAATCAAAACTTCAAAGCCAGCCTCAGCAACTTAATGGAGGCCTTATGCAACTTAGTGATACCTTGACCTTGTCTCAAAAAAAATGGGGGAGAGGGTGCTGGGGATGTGATTCAGTGGTTAGGTGCTCCAGGGTTCAATCCCTGGTACCAAAAATTATTTTTTAAAAATTTATATATATATATATATATATATATATATATATATATATATATATATGTGTGATATTAATAAATATATATGATATATTATACTAAGTAATATGAAAACATAATTTTCCTAACAGTGTTTAGGGTGCTTTGTATCTAAAATGTGAGACCAAGTCCTTAGTCAGCATATTCTTTCTTTAAAAACAAGTTTGTTTTAAACCTTCTCTAGTAGCAAAACATTCCCAAAGCTTGGAAGAGAACATATGATCTGCATTGGCTAGTGTTGTGATAAGAAAGAATTAAAATTCTTACATGGTAGTAAAATATTTATTTGATTAGATCATTAAACATACATTGATATTAAGTGTTAAACTCAGAAAAACTACAGCAACAGAGTGTATAGTAGGAAAACTTAGCATAAATTTTTCTCTAGGTACTTATAACTAAAACAACTTTATCACTCTAGAGAGCCCATGTCAAAATATTAATAATTATAATATATTACCATGCATCAGGTTGTGTGTAAATAAACTAATCTATTTTGCAAAGACTCTCAGAAAGCATTTCTGTTAATTTTTCCCATCTTGCAGATATAAAAAATTGAGACACTTAGGTTAAGTGACTTTTCCAAGGTCCCACAAGCAAGAGGAGATCAGGTTTAAACCAGACATTCTGTTTCCTGACTCAGATACTTAACAACTTAGGTAATTAGGCAACCTGTCTTTTAATACTGTAAAGAATCAGAAAATCAATTTCCCAAATAAAAATAGTTTACACTTGAATTGACATTACATTTGATTATATTGTTTCTATTGTCCAGAAAAGCATAGAGAAACAATTCATTTAAGTCACTGTGTTATATCCAAAGATAAATATATACAAAATATTTTCATTTATACACAAACTAATAAACTGAAATTAAGGGAAGATGCTAATGCATTTGTAGAAAATAGTCTTCTTGTAGCCCACTCCAAGTTCAATAAAAGAAACATAGAGGTTATATATGCATAGTTTCTAAAACCGATCACATCCCTGCCCTCTGGGGACCATTTCTATGTAAGTAGCCCTGAGTGGTGGGAAATAATCACGTGCTAAAGCCCCACTGTTATTCATAATGAACAAAACAGCAAAATAGATTCAATTGAACAAAATAGATTCAAATGAACAAAACAGCAAAATTGTTTCAAAATAGGATCAATTCAGATATTGAATCTGCAATTAAAAATCTAGCCAGTAACTCATAGTTTCTTTAGGGCTATGAGCCTCTACCCTGAACCTATGATGCAATATCTCTTAGGACCAAATATTATAAGAGCACCTTCTTTCAAAGTACTCATTTTAAGAGAACAGCAGGATTCAGCTCCCATTACTAAAGCCTGCTCCAAAGATACTACAGATGTTGGGTCTGCGTGCAAAACAAACATCAGTCCTGCTAATGTGGTCTGTGCTGAATTCTTCATACTTAGACATTTATCCCAGTGCAGAGTCAAGGTCATTAGAGTGAAAGGCTTTAATGCTCACAGTTATTTTGCCCCTTATGTCTCTTTGCATGAATTCAGGGAAGACAAAGGTGGACAGAAGTAAAAGAAGGAATGTTTTCATGATTGCAAAGGTCTCTAGCTACCTTAGAGGCTGGGAAACATAGTCCAAGTGGGCAGTAGAATCAGCTACCGTTTTTGGTTAGACAGCTTGACCTGGATTTGGCTAAGGATCTCCTCCTATCTCTTCTCTTCCTTTCTCTGCCTCTGACCTATGCAAGGGAAACATTAACTGACAGAATGGCAAGAAAAGAATCAAGAGGCTAGCAACCACAGCTTAATTAAATTTAACATACTAAGAAGTGGTAAAACCACAAGCAGCAGAGGAGTGTGCAAGTTCAGCATGGCTACTGTTTCTAAGCACAGTGGATGCCACAAGCTGGGATCAGGAAAGTCATGCTCATGTTGAAGAGCTGAAACTTCTCATGAAGACAGGAATGAGCAGAACAGAGCTACTGACAATGGGCCAGGTTTAAAAAATAATAACTGAAATTATTTTCTCTAAAGAGAAAATGTACATTTATATCAGGTATACAGAGAACAGCCAACAATAAATTAGTTTCAAACTTCCTTCTCTATAATAACACAATGATGGGGCAAGATGAACCTTTTGGGAAAGTATATTTCAAAAAATTTGCCATACAGGCAGGGCGTGTTGGAACATGCCTATAACCCGATCAGCTCAGGAGGCTGGGGCAGAAGGATCATGAGTTTAAAGCCAGCCTCAGAAACGGTAAGGCTCTAAGCAACTCAGTGAGATCCTGCCTCCATATAAAATACAAAATAGGGCTGAGGATGTGGCTCAGTGGTTGAGAGCCCCTGAGAACAATCCCTGGTACCTGCCACCAACTTCCAAAATTTGCCATATAAAATCTAACTTACAGACAGTCCTGGGCCATACACCACACAATCTGTTTAAAACCAGGCTCTGCCATTCACTGGCTCTATGACGAGACATGTCCTGTTATTTCTCTGGCTTCTGACTGCTTTTGGAGAGTAAAGGATAGAGATTAAGGGAATACTTCTAGCTAATTCCTTCCATTCTCAAGTCTGATGCTGATTACTTAGCAATCAATTATCTTCGTGTTCCCATTATGTTATAAAGGCATTATTTTAAACCTTTGAGATATTAAAAATACTTAACAACAATGCCATAGACTTGAGCAATTTGTGCAGGCACTGACCTTGTTGCTTTCCTTTGGGATTTAAGTGAACTGTTAAAATACTTAAATCATAATAGATACAATTTCAGTGATAGTGATGAAATATCATTTTCATAAATTGTAGCAGTAATTTAAAATAACAGCATTTGCTATTTTTTTTCTTGCTTTGGTATCACACTTATTTTCTGTGTTAAAAGATACAGTGGCAGCCTTGGAACTCATTCAATGACCAGTCTGTACATCAACACAATCCCATCTCTACCATGAGCCCCATAAAAATATTGTTTAATGAATACTACATCTGAGATAGCAGAAATAGCATTCAATCGCTCAGCTCCTAATGTATGACAATGGATGATTTATCAACCAGCAGAAAGAACTAAGCCTTTCTCAGGAATGTGTTTTAAAAGTTCCTTTTCATTTTATTTTCTTATCCTGCATATTGGCAGATAGCTCCTCACTGAGGTGCTTGCCAAATACCCATGACTACATCACATTAGGCAAATTTCTGGTGCACTGGTGAACAGATTTGTTTTTTTTTAACTTTCTTAATAATTCACTTTAAAAAAAATCTTCAAAAAATAGGTCACTGTTTACTTCCACCAGAGGAATTAAGACCATGTCAATATGTTCCTTGCCTAATTCTGGTTTTAGTGAATGTCATAGTCTGCTCGCTGCATAAATTACAATTTAATCAAGTTAAGATAAAAAGACAAATGAATCTTTTACCCAATATTTTTCATCAGACAGGTAGCTTCTGAGAAAAATGCCAACCAACTATTTAAAAATCTGTTCATTTTTATTAATTCCCGTGGAACTGAATCATATAATCATGTGCATTGGGTTAACCAATGCATACTAATGAAATCTAAGAATAAAAAAGTTTTCTGCTATTTATAATTTCTGTTTAAATTATTAGTTCTGAGTTAATAAAATGGTAATGACATTTAACCACTGTAACTTAAACTATTGAGTTTTAACAGTTTTGAAGATATATTTTAAAGGTAAATATGGCATATATTTAATTCCTAATATAGTAAGGAGGCCTAGTATTAGATTTATAAAGATGTTCTGAAGACATTTTGTGAATCATGATGTGCAGATCAAATTTTCAAAACCCAGACAAAAGAATATTCTAAATCATAGAATAAATTACCTTAGAATTGATGCTCAGTGTCTGAAGCTTCTATTGATGATTTTAATGGCTGTTTTTAGAACATTCAGAATTCATAAGAAACCCCCAAACTCATTTTTCCCTAATGGATTTAACCCTACCCAGGGTCACCTGCAAATTTATTCTGGTATGTATTGAAGTCTTCCATTTGTTTTAATAAAAATAATCATGCAAAAGTCCTGGACATATTTATTTAATATTTTTTAAAGGAGACTAGGATGTCAAGGGTATTTTCTCTGTTTCATTTCATTAACATAAATCACTCTGGTTAAGATGAAACACTGTACATGTGAACTGCATTAAAGCAACCCTACCCCTTAGGAGGAAAGTTAGCCAAGCCAGCTCAGGGAGTAGCCTCAGTCCAGATTTTGAACTGTTCACAAACAGGTGCAGAATTTTCACACCAAAACCAACAGAAACCTGTGTGCTTCCACATAATCATTGGTAACTCTCCCAACCCCTATTTTGCTTTGTTTTATGCTATTTGGGTTGATTGAATGTACACACAAACACACACACACAATAGAAGAGAAAAAATTTCTTTACTTTGATTTCCTTAGCATGTGCCTTCAGATGAAAAACGTATCCCAGTTGAATTTATAAGTTTAAGACAATTTCTGTCATTTCAGTTTCTCTAATCTCTCAGCCTTGTAGCATTTTTCTTCTTCCCATTACTACCTAGCATAGTCATTAATTTTATCTGAGGCTCATTATGTAGTGTTGTATGTTGACTCATTCCAATTAATGACAATATAACTCTTAGGGTTTATGAACCAAGACATATTTATTATAAAGCTAATGAAGCAAAAAAAAAAAAAAGTTCACTCACATGAACCCTTTCGAAGTCCTTGTACCTATTTTTAATTGTTTTTGTATTTCTATAGTTATACAGGATTGAGACCCACAAACTGAAGCCTGTGTGGTTTGAAATCATCCTTGCTTGACTATAATTGTCCCAAGGCTCCTATCCATGCCCACAGAAGGCTGGGATGCTTATAACATTTATATCAGCAGCCCTTTCTTTTAGTTGTGATTTCTACTACATGTCAGTATCCCATGTTCTGTTCATTCTATAATTGTATCATAGTGATTTTCTCTTTGAACCTGGACTCTTGAATACTTCTGTATCTTCCATACAATTACCTTATAGTTTAGCACATAGTAGATCACTTTCTTATAGGAGAGCTTTATGCACATTCATACTCATGAAAGTTACCTCCTCAAAGCCACCAGGGCTTAGCTGATCAAGATGCCAGGACAGTTCTATGCCATTTCTGTGTCCCTAAGCAGCCATGTCAGAAGACCTCTCTTCCAATAGACTCAATTTCCATAGCATTTCCCCCACAGGACTGTACCTTCTGTGAGAAGGGACAACTTCATTGCTGAGTGTTTTTTTTTGTTTTTTTTTCTAAAGATTTTTTTTACATGCTGATATTTTTATTAATTTCTTTTTATGTGGTGCTGAGGATTGCACCCAGTGCCTCACACATACTAGACAAGTGCTCTACCACTGAGCTACAACTGCAGCCCCAGAGTGGTTGGTTTTATATTTTGGAAAAGAAAGAAAGTCTAATGAATCTAAGTGTCCAGGAGACCAACTTCAAGCTGCTGATTCCATAAAAGAAAAATATCAATGGAAAATGGTTTACTTTGATAAACGTATTTTAAAAGAGAAAACTAATTACAGGCATTTGATGCTAATGCAATTTTTAAAAGCTGATTGGATGACGTAACATAAAGCACAAAAACCAACCAACATTTCAGAAAAATTACATCATATAAATCTAATCCTTAACCTTTTATGTACATCCTGTGACAATTAAAAATGAAGCTTCAATAGAAGGCAAATAAAGGATGACGATTATTAAGAGATAATACTAAATCAAAGCAAGCAACAGTAAATGTAGAAGGGCAGGAGGTACAGCCTAGACGCTCCTGGTGGCAATCTGGTGAAAGCACGGGGAGCCACTGCTTTTGAACACTGGGAATCACCACTAATGCAATCATGAGAACCAGTTAGTTCTCAATATAGTCTAAGTCCATTCATGATGGTTGTGGGAATTGCCATTATCTGAAAGTTTGCATCCATCCAAATTTATATGTTGACATCCTAACCCCCAAGGGGGATGGTATTAAAGGTGCAGGTTGTGGAAGGTGATTAGATCAAGAGGGTAGGGCTCTTAAGAATGGAATTAGTTTTCTTGTCAACAAAATAGGTCCCAGAGATCTGCCCTGACCCTTCCACTATGTGAAGACACCATCTATGAATCAGCAAGTAGGCCCTCACCAGACAGCATTAAAATCATCTAGCACCTTGTTGTTGGACTTCCCAGCCTTCGGAACTCTGAGAAAGAAATTTTGGTTATTTAGAATTCCCCTCCCCCAACTTATGATATTTTGTTATTGCAGCCCTAATAGACTAAGTCAGGAATGTACTCCATTTTCATTTTGAATCGATGTGAGGACATAGTCCGTGGCATTAATTTCCTGTGTGATCTAAACACCTTTTCCATTTCATAAGCATGTTTGGGGATAAATGAAATACTAGAATAGATCAGAGCTTTTGAGCTTTCAGAAGACAGATCCTTTTTCAGTATTTTAGGCCCAGGAAAAACTTGTTAGTGGTTCACAGAAGGAAGCAATCTGTAGGTTTCATTCCAGGGAAGAATTCTTCCCTGAACTACCACTTTGGGAAGAGAATTGTCACACCTCTGGCTCTCCAAGAGCAAAAAGTACAAGAGTCTATCATCTACACATTGTGCCTTCCAGCCGCCTGGTGAGTTCCCAGGCACTCCGTCTCACTGTACAAATGAGAGCCGCTGTAGCCAAGGAAGGCTGCATCCTGCCATGTCATTCAAGAAAAGCATTTTCTTCTTTTCCTATTTTAACCAGGAAAATGTGACAAAGGTCCGGTTGTCATAATATGTTTCATGACACCTGAATGCTTTCATATACACGGAGCTCTTTGCTTGCTTTATTCACTATACAATTCAACCCAGATGGAATTCCTAACGGCATTGGTAGAGTGCTTCCTCATGCAGTAAAGCAAAAGAGGGTTTTAAGGATGAAGGACTTTAAGGACTAACTGCTTTGATAGCTATAATATCTTTTGAACAAATATATGATAGATATATATATATATATATGGTTTAATAAAGTTCAGAATATCTGCATATCTATAAATGTTACATTTGGGATTTGGGAACAAAATGGAATTACCACTCCATGATAGCCACAGGGTCTACACTCAAAGCTGTATTGTTCTTTAACCAGGGAAAGTTATACATTTTGACTTACTGTCTTATTTCAGGGTGTGTTTTCATCATGGACTATGCTCATGTAATGAACCCTCTCCCTTCAATAACAGAGAGACAAACTTATTATCCGTTTCTTTTCCTCAACAAAACATGGTCACAAATAATGAATGAAGTCTTCAACCTTCGTAATTCCACAAATGGATTTATTCACAAAACCAATTACATATTCACATTGCAATTAGTTTCTAACTGCAAGAGTTTAAAAAAAACTCAAATCCACATTTTTAATGTGTCATATCTGATAATAAAATACATTTGGGAGATAATGTGTCTATATTTAAACTGAAACAAAATATACAGAGTGACTGTAAAATATCACCAATTTGCTATAATTGTGAATGGCAGTAACTTTACCCTAAGAAAATTCACTGGGTGATTTAATAGTGATATCAAAGGAAACTGACCTTCTTTTCCCTTTTACTTACTTTGTTGATTTTGTTTTTCCTCCTTTCTTTCTTTGTCTTCATGATGGTATGTTATCTAAGAACCACTACGATGCAACCAGTGGGGAATGGAGAGACCACCTGTAGAATATGGGTTACTCAGGGCTCAGTGTATGTGATAATATAATATAATAATGTGTAACGTCTTGCAACTATTTTTATTAGATTTTGAGATTCTTAGGGGCTGGTTATTTTACTTACTTTTATATTATTGTGTTTATTGAATTGGCTATGAACTAATCAAAATGCCCACTAATTTTTTTTCTCCCCTATATATCAGGATTTTAAAACTGTGTTCCATAGAATACTAGTTTCAATGAGATTATATATATATATTTTATATATATATATATAT
>NW_025999905.1:10955612-10965394 GCF_001458135.2 Marmota marmota marmota | reverse complement strand
TATATAATGTGTGTATATATACACACACCCACATATATATGTATAATACATAATTACATATATAAATGTATGTATAAATATATGAGTATATACATACACAATATGTATGTGTGTGTGTGTGTGTATATATATATATATATATTAAAGCTGGGGGAGCTGAGAGTCCTTTGTTCAAATAACTGGAGGAGATACTATATGAAATAACATAAAATTGCTGCTGTAGTTCTTAGTTTTAACTATGCTTGTACATAATATGTAATTTTAAGAGGATATTTTTTGAATACAGAATACTTTATTATGAGAAGCATTTATTATTATCCCTTATATGTAGTGTTTAGCAGAATATAGTTTAGAGGACACTTTCTTTGGTATCTCAAATTTGGAGTCATTACTGCATCCTTTGGTCTTGCAAATATCTTTATTTTACTGATCTCACTCTGTTGAGGCTGCTATAGCAAAATATAATGAAGCAGATAATTTAAACAACATAAATTTATTTTCTCACAGTTCTGGAGACTCCAAGTCTAGAATCAGCATGTCAGCATGGTTGGGTCTGGTGAGGGCCTGCTTCCTGACTAGCAAGCAGTCTTTATCTTATAGTGTCCTCCCAAGGCATTTCCTTTGGGGTGTGTGTGCAAGAAATCGGAGGGAGAAAACAAGCTCTCTACTGCAGCCTATAAGGGCACCAATCCCATCAGTGCAGGGCCCCATCCTCAGAACCACACCTAACCTTGATGAGCACCCAAAAGGCTCCATCTCCAAAAACTATCACATTGTGGGTTACGGCATCAATATATGAATGTAGGGGCAAAAGTACATAGTCATTTAGTCTATAAGAGTATCCAATGAAAAATGAGCTAATATTTCAAATGAGCTGAGTAAGATTCTTCCTTCTTCTGGTGTGACATAATAATCAGTTCATGTGTCATGGACAACTCTGTCATGGACAACAGCTCTGTCAAGGATCTCCTTAATTTCTTTTAGGAGAGGCTGGCGAGTAGTGTCTTAGCTTTGTCTTCCAATTACTTCCCATTTGTCTTCCCATGTCTTCCCCCTAGGTTCTCAGTATGGTTCTTAGGCTCACATATACATTATCCTAGTGGAGAGCTAGTGTTCAGTCCAGCCTGTGCTCAAGAACACTAAGAGAGAAGTGTCAGATGAATGGTCAGTAGGATCATACATGAAATTGGAACACATTAATGTCAAGTTCACTTAAATAATGCAAAAGCAAATGCTTAACTTTTTCTTTTACAAAGAACTGAATCTGATGACATCACTTGTGACTTTCTTACCCAAAGGTGATGAATAGGGCAGGAAATAGGCCCAGACTGCATGTCCCTTGGCTTTCATAGCATGACCTGATCTCCTCATCTGAGAGAACTAGGGGTTGGATAATTGGTAATTAATTCAGATTCATAATCCATCTTTGCCAATTGGGCCACAAAGAGCAGCAGCAAGAATGGGAAAGACGGAATGCTCAGTGACACCACAGCCAGCCTATGAGAAGGAAACTTCCTTGATTTTGCTTATGGGTGTCGAGGTGTACTGGGAGCACTTTTGTGCAACTTCTTTGTCAGAGACGCTAGAAGCTGGGATTTAATTTTGTAGAGTCTCCTGAGGGGTCTTTATTCCTCGGGGTGTCAGGACAACTCTCACACCACAGGAGGGGTCCTCACTTATTTCCACTTCAAAGGGGCATTAATAATAATCCTCTTTATTACAGAATCCAACCAGACCTTCTGGTGTGATGATTAATTGGGAGGTGTTGTTCTTTGGGTTTTTTTCTTTTCTTTTCTTTTTTTGTTTCCATATATCATGTGTAATCATTTCAATCCCTAAATATAAATGTTCTCTCTTCTAAAAAAAAAAAAAAAAGGAGGCACAAACAAAAATGTTTTGAAAAGTAATCACTTGTTTAAAAAATGGAAATTGGGCTTCTGTGTTGTGAGGAATGTATGTGCATAAGGGTGAAATTCAACACTGGTAAATGATCTGACTACCTCAAAGTGAAGTTTTTGCCTTCCTACAGTGGCCTTTAACCCTGCCCTTTCCTCCAATCTGAGAAGAGCTGATGTTGATGGAACATATAATGGCCCCTTTCCTGTGTAGTAAAGTCAGCCATAAAGCTTAGTAATTAAGGGTACCAGGGAGGCCCATCCCAGCAGGCTAGTGGTGTGGCGAACACTTTTAGAACTTCAAACAATATCAAAGTCACTGAGAAACGGGCCTAGCTCAGTTCTGGTTTGAATTAAGCCTCACTTCCACACGCACTTTTCAAATCCAAGCTCAAACAAGAAAGCCAAGGCCTTCTGGATTTCATTAGAGCCAATTATCTTATCTGTTTCATCTCAGGCCTGACCCTGAGGCTGGCAAACAGCTATTCAGTGCATTTGTGTGGTTGTTGGAGAAAGCCTCCAGTCAGCCATGGCCTGAGGACCTGCTAATTAAAACACTGTTGCCCCCCTGCCTCCAGTGATTAAATATTTTCAAGCTTTTGTAAATAATTTTTCCATTCTTTGCCCCAAGCCTCAAAGGTCCAATACATGCAGTAATTTATTTAGTTTGTCAGAGAATACTGTTGGAAATAGGGTCATAATGGAACCTTTGGAAACTTTTATATGTCTTCGTACTTCTGAAAGTGACAGTTTATAAACCAGCCAAATGTGTATACTGTTTCTGATGTAATTATGTCCTAATGGCCTTTCTCCTTTTGAAGTGATATAGTGTGTAACAGGCTTACATTTTGTCAATAATCATATTTCCTCAAATGTCTACATGATATCTAGAGTCAGAATTTAATGAGATCTTTTAAGTCCTGGAAATTTGGTCAAGGTATATTGCCTTTTTGTTTTTTTTGCCTGAGGCTGGGTCATAGTTCCACTCTGCCTTCGAAGATGACTGTCAAACTCCTGTGTGCTCTCTGTGACAGGGACCTGCTAGAGAACCACTGAATTTTTTTTTTTCCATCATCAGATTCTAAGAACTCAACTCAGTGAGTGATATGGTGATGCCACTTCAGAAAAGAAAACATTCGGGGAGAAAAAGAATTTTTAGAATTAGAATTATTGGTTAAAAATATTCCCCAGACCTAGTTTATATGGGGAATGTTCTGCACTAAGATGGTCTCTTATAGTTGGACTGTGGGGAAAGGGAAGGCATTAGGGACTGCAGAATCCAGTCACAAACAGTGAAGCATGCGTGGGCTTGGTAAACACCCCAGGAAGCCACAAGGACTTCCCTGCCTCCCAGGCTCCTGTGCTCCATATGGCCACGTGTCCCAACGTGCATGTGACTCCAAACCTCTGGAACAAAACAAGACTGAGCGGCTGAGCACAGCCTCTCCTCCCTTATGCCCTGGGCACAGTCGCACAGACTGCACAGAATCGCAGCTTCTCTAGCCAATCCACTCACGTTTTATTAGAGGAAAATAAAAAACCCAGAGTTTTGTTTGTTGTTGTTGTTGCTCTTTTTGAAGTATTACAAGAAAAATTTTTTTCGGGCTCATTAGCAACATCCAGTATGCACTAATACACCTATGAAAAAGACCTATGAGACGGAACAGCTCTGCTTCTGTTGTTTTTAAAATGACACTTTGGTCTTATCCTAAATAATAGGCTTTTAATAAAAACATCCACCAAAGGCAAACAATTAAACAATACATAAAGCACCAGGGGGCAACCTCCTGGTTCAGTTACAGTCTGGGGCCATTCCAAAGGAGAGCACGTGGGTATTTTACAAGGAACAATACACTTCTCCAAAGATATTATAAAACAACAAAATTTTAAATTGGGCCACATAAGCCCTTCTAACTTGGTATAGGATTTTATGGTCAGCCCTGGCAATGGGATGATTTCGTTAGCTTCTAATTTCTCCTAAAGCATATTAACTGTACCAAATCTTACATATCACTGTGATTTTAAGAGGAAGACAAAATAATAATTTTCTAAAAGTTTTTTTTTTTTTTTAAAGTTGACACTGGCAAATACAGGCAAGTGATGCTTCTTTCATATTAATCAAATATTTTTCTTTTAGATTCTAGATGTAATCATTTGATTATCATTTATTGTCACATCCTCAAAAAGTTAAGCTAAATGGAACATGTTAGGAAACTTGTGGCAGACTTTGGTTCTCTGAATAGTTTAGAACTTAATCTCTTAATTTAAACTGAGTCATAAAACACAACACCCACCAGACATTATCATTTTTGCCTCTAATGTCATTATAGTTATCAGAAATAAGGCATCACTAAATAATTTCTGCAATGATATTTTCATTATAAAGTCCCTGGACATAAAAGAGAACTAGTACAGAAACTTGTAGAAGGGGAAGGACTTGAGTGTATGAATCAAATCAGAGACCCAGTAGGGCAATTCTAATATCTAGGAGACTTTCAGAAACTGGAAGTACAAAATGAGGCATCAAACTCTTTGGGTTACAAAACTTTTAAATGAGAAACCTATTCCTGTTTTTTTCTTGCTCTTGGTTTTAAATAAACTCCCCTTTGTTTCTTTGCCTTTGGCTATTATTCCAGAAAAACTGTTTGTTTCTGAAATTCAGTCCATTTCAGTAACTCCATTATTGCCTTAAATTCAAGAAGTTATGAACCAACTAACAATATACAGCAAGTGAACCAACATTTTGTTTTCAAATGCAATGATATATTTCTTTACATAATAATACTTACATGGTCTTTCTTTCTTTTTTTTCTTTTTTTGATATAGGGGGATTGAACCCAGGGGGTCTTAACTACTGAGTCACATCCCCAGCCTTTTCTTTAGAGACCAGGTCTTGCTAAATTGCTGAGCTTGGCTTTGAACTCACAATTCTCCTGCCTCAGCCTTCTGAGCTGCTGGGATTATAGGTATGCACCACCACACCCTGCTCTAAATGTTATTCCTTGGTTTTCTTTTCCTATAAGTGTTTGTTTTAAAATGCAAGATATCATCACATTGAGATGTGGATAGACCTAAAATTCTGCTGAGCTTGAAAGTCTCATCTATCTCCTTTTTCCTCCCATCCACTTTAAAAATTGTGAAATGTGAACTCTAATGGCAAGAATGTTATTTTTCCTGTCTTTTCCATTAAAAGCTACGCAGTTCATAAGCTCATGGCCCTCTGTATGGCTTTACAGCATCAATGCTGTACTTCAAAATAGAAGATGTTTAGACAACCAATACCCAGTACTGTGGTGCCCACAAGAAAAATGGGCAGATTCATAACAGATACCAGAATAAGCCATTGCCCTTGTAGAAGAGTGCCAGAGGAGTCTGAATGCCTGCATAAATGAGAACAGATGTTCATTTGTAGTTTCATCTCCATAACATCAAATCATTGGGATGAAATATGGAAAACTGAGTTTATCATCCAGATGCTTGATGTCATGCAAGGACTTGAACCTCTCCCTGATGGTCTTGCCCACCAAAAAATGGTGCGAATTTCAACCCTGAACCTCAAAAGTAACATCTGAACAGATTTTCAATAGAATTTTCATGAGGATGATTCCTGCACCTGGGAAAGCCAAGTAAACTCCCACTATTAAACCACAATATATATCTAGTTTTCCCAAAAGGGACTAAAAATCTATATGTATAGGATATCAAAACAATCTCTTTTTCACATTATTCATCACCTCAAAAAATCTAGTTATAGTAAACTTTAGATATAAAATCATGAAAAAAGAAAAAATTATTCAATTTTGAGAACACAACTTAAAACCCCAAGTCACTGAAATTTGGCTAAATGTTCAATGAGGATAAGTGACTATTATTTGGACCAGAGCTTTATCTTACCAATAAATGAAGCAAAATCTGCAAATACTTATTGGAACACTGAAAAAAAAAAGTGTGACTTCATAATTCCTTCATTATAATTATCTTCCATTCTGAGTATATCATATCATAAATAACTACACAATTCCATTATTAGTAGATGAGATAATTTAAGTTGATGAATTGATCTGAGCTGTTTGACAGTCCAAAAGATCTGCTATTTCTAGCCTAGAAATCTTCACAGTATGTCATGAAAAGATTTCATTTCCTGCTATCTCAGAATACTGCACATATGTTGGGAGGATTTTGTGCAAGGCAAGGGCTTTATAATTCAGTGTTTCATCTTAAAAATAAAAACAAATCATTCCTGGGCACACAAAGGACCGGCTTATAAACATTGGGGAAAATAGTTAATTAAGCATAACAACTCTTTTATTTAGTCCTTATTATTTGAAAACCAAATTTCTGAAAAAAAATTGGCTTTAGAACTACTCTAAGGCAGAAAAAATTGTTTTATAGTTGATCTAAACTTTTAAAATACTAATAAAAATAAATAGTAGCATTTGAACTACTTATTCACTGCACATATCATTTGCTTTTCAAAACTTCAGGCACTTCAAGATACTTCCTGGACTTTTTACCTGACCTCTATACTGTCTAATATCATATCTCTTTGATGCTCAGCTCAAAAATCAAGTTTGCAAGTTTCCCAAGGAAGACAGGTGTGCATAAGATCAATTTACTCTAAGGGTCAAAGAGCAGAAATTCTAAGGGTATCTAGAGACACACACCTATAGAAATTGTAATTTTTTGATGAAAATTGGTACAATATGTTACACAGATGAGAGAGGAAAAAAATGTTCTTAAATTATGTTTATTCCTGAAGCTAAAGAGCAGATAGAGCTGACAGTCTTCTAATATTTATTCCTTTGGATTTTTTCCTTGTGATGTTTTGATCAAATATATTGAAATATTGCAACATGATGAATATAGAGAATAGAATATGGATAATGAATAGAATTGTAGCTCACACAACCATAAATTCATATGTATTCCTTCTTATTGAAATAGAATATTAATAGATGAAAGTCATTATTGCTTTGTTCCCAAGATTGATTGACGGGTTCAGATTTGAGACCCACATCTTATTTATTAGCCAAGTCTTTCAGAAAGAGAAAATGTGGGCTTGATTTGTGAGCTATGATAAATGGTCTGGGAAAGATGGTAGTCAGGCCAATTTGATATGTACAGTATTTCATATTGGCAAATTGTTTCAAGAAATTCTACCCTCTTTCCCCAAATGTCTTGGCCATCTTTGGGAAAGCGTACACTATCATGAGTATAATATATTTGCTTGTCACTAACAATTGAGAATCCCTTCCAAGACTGGGAAGCATCAATCGTAGTTCTCGTAGACAAAACAAGACCCCAAATCATTTGACAGTATTGAGTATGATTCTTGGATGACAACAAATCATTCTTTATTTCAAAATTGGATCTAATAGTTCATTTATCACTTTGTATTGTATTTAAAATTTTAATTTGATGTTTCTGAAGTTTAATCACATACCCTTACAAAAAATCTAAATGCATACATAAGGAGGAAATATTTCTTGTAATAAAGATGGAAAAATATATTTCCAACTGTAAATAGAGTGGTGATCAGAAGAAAAAAGTGTTTTAGGGATTTAATGGGATAGGCTCTGTTCTTCTGTCAGATGAGGAAAAGGCACAAGAGTGGCTTGAAGATATTATGCGAGATAAGAATGATAAAAAATCTAGGAAGGATTTTTCAATTTTAAAATAACATCACCAATTTAGATGTCCAAGCCAAATGATGGACAGGCTAACAGGCATTTGCAAAGGATTTTTCACCATATTATTTTGTCACCTGCTACCCTTTACAGAGGAACCACAATTTGGGGACAAAGAGGACTGTTTCCAAAATGACACTTGTTGCCACAAACCACTAGTCACCATTTACCAGCTGTGTGACACAGAGCTACTGGCACTCAAAAGGTTTAGAATTTTTATCTGGAAAATAAGAACACTTAAGAACCTCTCAAGATTTTTAAAAATAAACAGCTGGCAAAAATTAAATTCTCAATGAATGTCCTATATTATGAGGGCATTATTAACATTATAATTTTTAAAAATGGTATTGTTTTCTATTCATTTAACATGAAATTACACTAAAGTAAAATAAGAAAAATAACCATAAAAATATTTACTAAGTGGCCCTTACCAAAAGAGAAAATTTAAATATTTACTTATGCTCCCATTTTATTTCTTAGGTAGATGAGAGACTATTCTTTTTCAGTCTATGTACATAACAACAACATTCAGAAGTTAGTCTTTTAAAATTAATTATAATAATGATGATTGTTTGATAAAATAATGAGAAAAAAATACAATATTGTACTACTTTATTTGCCTAGTCCCCAAATTATCTACCATCATTGTAAGGAAGAAACCAACCACCTTGGTACACTGTAGTTGACCATTACTAACTAGCTGTCTGAGGAGCATTTGCTCTATGAATATGACAAAAAACTCTATTCTCCTCTGTTTGAGTTAAATGCACATTTTTTATTTTTACCAGAAGCAGGGGAGGAATTATGGAAAGCCATGATTTCTATTTTAAAGACTGTCTCAGGAACAAAATTGGTGAACTAAAAACAGACATGATATCTGGTCTGTTTTCCAACCATTGCTTTAATAGATTAGAATATTTTTTGTGTGTACAATGGCAAAAAAGTATATGCCAAAGACAAGATAAAGAGTTACAGGCTGGTTGAGTTATTTACATGTGTTCAATGGTTTAGTTCTGTAGCAATAACACTACCCTTATAAAAATTCTAGTTGGTTATATGGCCAAAGTAATTTAGCAAAGCTTAAACTCATCACATTTGATAAACTAGAGATACTTCATAATCTGATTAAAGGAAAAACAGGTGGTTTACAATGAAAGCATCAACTTTTTAATTAAATTTTTATTTCCTAGATTGGACAACTTTCTTTTTTTTTTTCACAGTATTTAAAAATTGTAGGCTCTTTATTTATTTTCAAGTAGTACCTGAATATGTTCATGGATTTTATCAAATTAAAAATCAACACAGAGGTTTAAAATAATTAGGTTTGTGTATTATAGAGACTTTCCATATGGTTGCTAATAGATTTTTTTCATCTAAGGTTTAAAAAAATATATGTCAGAATGCAGGATGAAGTATTTTCTGGAAACACACCACTGAAGCAAAGAACCATTGGATTTGGACTCAAAAATGCTTCATGTGTATTGTATGTTTATTATGATAGCAATTGGGAAAATTCACTACAAATAAACATAACTTTTGCTCCATTTAAAGGCAACCCATGTTGATAATACATTGTTATTTACACATTTTATAGTACTTTTATCACCAAACTAAATTCTTCATACATTACATACATTACATGTATTTTACAATGATTCATCAAAATGGCTTCTTGGCCCCAAGCAACAACTCTCATTGAATTTTATGTTAAAAAGACTTTTTATTGGGTTGGAGTGTATCCTGTATAATATATTTTTGCCCAATTCATGCCATCCTATAAACTATTTATACCTTTGGGTACCCATCAGTCTCATGGGCTTGGTTTAGACTCACTCAGGATCACAAAAAGGAATTCTGTCCCTTAAAATTCATGGCCTTTTTTTTTTAATGTGTATGTGTGTGTGTATGGTACTGGGGATTGAACTCAGGGGTACTCTACTAATCAGCTACATCCCAGCTCCTCTTCTTTATTTTTTTTTATTTTTAATTTTTTATTGTGGGTTGTTCAAAACATTACAAATTTCTTGACATATCATATTCCACACTTTGATTCAAGTGGGTTATGAACTCCCACCTTCACCCCATACACAGATTGCAGAATCACATCAGTTACACATCCATTGATTTACATATTGCCATACTAGTGTCTGTTGTGCTCCGCTGCCTTTCCCATCCTCCACCCTCCCCCCTCCCCACCTCT